>NW_027223737.1:0-130219 GCF_029378745.1 Bos indicus | reverse complement strand
GGGGCACTGAGAACGCAGCTGGCTGTCAACTCCTGACAGACCAGGAGAGTTGACAGTGTTCATGAGTGTTCATGAGCCAGCTTTTATATCAAGACAAAGAAAATTCCTGCCGGAAGGTTGGCATTAGGTGATTGGTTGGGATGCTATAGGGTGTTTACTGGAGTGGGCATCTTTGCTTAATTGGGAGTCCGGAGGGTTGTTAGTGATTATCAGGGCCTTTTGACAAGGCTACAAAGGGGCTCAGTCAGCTTTGGCGGTGACCTTGGTTCTGGGCTCTGCTTCTGTGGCCTTGGTGCAAGACCTCACACATGTGACCTGGGGCAGCACTCAGCAAGTTCCTCTTTTTAAAGTATTTATTTATGCATTCGGCTGTGGTGGGTCTTAATTGTGGCACACAGGCTCTAAAGCTCGCAGGCCCAGTAGTTGCAGCACGCAAGCCTAGTTGCTCCAGTGTGTGGGATCTTAGTTCCTCGACCAGGGATCTAATCCACGTCCCCTGCATTGCAAGACTGATTCTCAACCACTGGACCACCAAGGAAGTCCCACAAAGAAAGTTTCTGATGCACCTCGGAGTGTCCCGTTAATGCCTAATCTCAATGTTGATTCTAAACCAAGTCTTACCCCCGAGAAGGCTGAGAACCTTTTCTGCCTGCTGTTCCACTCCCCATTGGAATCATCTGGATAATTGCCAGCAGTTGTCCTTAGTCAGGGGCTTCCCAGGTGGTGCAGTGGTAAAGAATCCCCCGCCAATGGAAGGAAACTCAGGAGATGTCGTTTCAATCCCTGGGTTGAGAAGATCCCCTAGAGAAGGAAATGGCCACGCACTCCAGTTTTCTTGCCTGGGAAATCCCATGGACAGAGGAGCCTGACGGGCCACAGTCCATGGGGTCACACAGACAGAGGAGCCTGGCAGGCTACTTTGTGTAAGAAACACACACACACTCTCTGCCTGTCTCTGTCTCTTTCTCCGTGTGTGTCTCTCACTGTATCTCTCTCTTTCTGTTTCTTTCTCTCTGTCTCACTGTCTCTCTCCCTCCCTCTGTCTTTCTCTTCTGATCTGAAGAGGAGGAGGACTGTGCCTAGGAAAACATTCGCTTCTCATTGGAGACGCAGCAGATGCTCTGTGCAGACGCTGCTGTTGTCTCTGATACTGCAGCTGGTGTGGTGATGGCATCTCTGTGGGCAGAGTGGGTCTCAGGACCCAGTCCCTGTTACTACAGACTCAGGAGCCCCTGGTCCATCCTGAGTAACTCTTACCTGCACAGAACTCTGGAGCAAAGAGCCAGAGTCAGGTGAGTGCTTCTTTATGCTCCACCGCTAAGCAAAAGACAGAGGGGGTCTCCAACAGGAGAGAACATTGGAGCTGTGTTTGGGCTGACATTGGGCAGGACACGTGCTGACCCTGCCCCCTGAGCACACCCCGGCTCCGGCTGGATGGAGGGATGATTGGGGAGCAGATCGTGGGGTTTCCAGTGGGGCTTTACTGAGCAAAAATTCAAGTGAGAGATTTTTTTTTTTTTTGCTAACATAAAAGGTTTTATGGGATTTATTGAAAGTACCATATAAAACCTAGCTTTTTGGAGTCCCTGGGAATTTGCAGGTAATTATAATTCAGAGGAGAGCTCAAAATGAATGAATGTTTGTATTTCCTCTGTCGTGAGAGATGCTGGGGAAGAGAAGGAGGGGAGGCTCCCTGTGTGCAGAGACGGAGGGCAGAGCATCTGTGAGTGGGTAAGGAGAGCAGTGCTCATCCTCACATGGCTCTCAGCGTATTAGGAAGACAGGGGAGAAAGGAGTAAAAAACAAAACAAAGTATGAATTTTGTTTTGAGACTAACAGAGCGGCTTGGTCGTGCTGATTGAGGATGACCAGCAGGTGTGTCTGGGCAGGTGAAGCCCGCTGGGCTGGAGTGGGAGAAGGAGCGAGGAGAGTGAAGTGGTGGGAGGGGGGTTCCAGGAGGAGGGAGAATGTGAATCGCTGGGATGAAACCAAAACGTGTTTCCTGCTTTTTCGAGGGCAATTAATTCAGCCGGATCTAGACAGGAACGGAAGACAGGATGGAAGTGAGCTGCTGAAAGTCTTAGGTGCCTGACCGAAGGTTGCCCTCCCACGTGTCCCTACCAGTCGTAAGTAATGAAACATTTTCTTCTGAAAGAGGAAAAAAAACTCTTGGTTTCACTGATCTGTTTTATTAGTTCTCTGGTCTTTATTTCATTCACTTCTGCTCTGATTTTTAGTATTCCTTTCCTTCTGCTAACTTTAGGCTCATTTCTTCTCTTACAGTTCCTTGAAGAATAAAGTTAGCTTGTTAAGTATAAAGTTAATTTGTTAACAAGTTAGCTTGTTAATTTTCCTTTACAAAAAATGTTATTTATTTTAAATTTTAGGGGAAAAACCTCCAAACTTCTCATTGTCAGTAAATAGAGACAAAGCATGTAATACAGGGCTAAAATAATACCCACAGAACCTTAATTTGTCTAGAAATAAGTAACAGTAAAGTGCTGTTTTCTTTGTGGACTTTCTCCCCAAAAACCTAATTAGTTCACCTTGAAAAATGTTTTGTATTCTAATTTGTATTTATGTTGGAGCTCTATATAAGAAAGATCTTGCTGTTTTTGAAAACTTAAAAAACAAGTTTAATATGTAGTCAGTTTTTACTGTAGTGGTCAGTTCTGTTAGATATATTCTTATTGTTATGCTATAGAGCAGCAGTCTCCAACATTTTGGGGCCTGGATTTGTGGAAGGCAATTTTTCCAGGGACTGGGGAGTGGGATGTTTCTGGATGATTCAAGTGCATTCATAACAACAACTGGAAAAACTGTGCTGATGGGCACTTAATATTCAACAAGTAAATTCACTTAATTTTTACCATTCTGAGGGCTTTTTTTTTTTTTCCTGTTTATGGCTCCCCTTGCTGAGCAAATGCTTTTAAAGTCAACGAGGCCCCATTTGTTTAGTTTAGTTTTCCATTACTCTAAGAGGTAGACCAAAAACAGTTGTGATTTCTGTCCAAGCATATTACACCTATATTTTCCTCAAGAGATTTGGATTACTGGCCGTCTATTCAGCTCTTTAATCAATGTGGAGTTTCTTTTTCTCTCTGGAGTGTCTTAATTTCATTCACTTTTTACTTGAGGAACCTCCCGGCTGTTCTGTGTGCTGGCTGTTAACAATCGACATTGCCAGCACCACTGTAGGAGGGTTCCCTTCTCTGCACAACCTCCCCAGCATTTATTGGTTTTAGACCTTTTGCCGATGTCCATTCTAACCTGTGTGAGGTGATACCTCATTGTAGTTTTGATTTGCATTTCTTTTAAGATTTCACAATGTTGAAATATATCCATGTGATTTTTTAGAAAACAGTGAGAGTCAAACTGACCTCCCGAGATCGTCCTCTTGACAGTCTGCTCTGTTTTGAGTTCTTTCTCCGTTACCAACCCAGGGACATTTGTTGAGGGCTGGTGTATTTTACTGACAGCCCCACAGACGTGGTGAATATTAAGTGCCTATGAGAACAGGTCTTTCAGTTGTTGTTACCAACAGTGGCCACAAGGCGGCAGCACTTCTTAATGCTCCACTGTTTTTCTTTTGCAATTTAGCGTCTATTTTCTATTGGAGAAGAGCTGATTTCCAACGTTGTGTTTGTTATAGGTATACAGGAACTTGATTTAGTTATATATGAACGTTTATCTGGTTTTTTTCAGATTCTTTTCCCATATCGGTTCCTTCCATGTGTTCAGTAGACTTCTGTGTGCTAGTCACTAGGTCCTTTTGGATTCTCTAGTTGATAAGTACTCAGTTCAGTTCAGTCGCTCAGTTGTGTCCGACTCTTTGCGACCCCATGAATCGCAGCACGCCAGGCCTCCCAGTACTATGTGTATGTTAATCCCAACCTCTTAATGTCTCCCTTCCCCTACCTTTTTAAAAAATAAAAAAGAACTATAAGTGGGTTTTCTAAGCCTGTGAGTTTGTTTCTGTTTATAAATTAGTTCGTTTGAATGAAATGACAGATTCCACCTGTAAGTGACAAGACATTTCTCTTTCCCTCTCTGACAGACTTCACCCAATATGATAAGTCTCTTGATCCATCCACGCTGCGGCCAATGGCGTATTTTCGTTCTTTTTGAGGGCTGAGTGTATTCCAGTGTACAGAGGAGTAGTTACTCTTCATTTGTCTATGGATGGACATTTTGGTTGATGCTGTGTCTTTGATATTGTCAATAGGGCTGCCCTGAAAAGAGGGATGCACGTGTCATTTAAAATTAATCTTCCTTCTGGATCTAAGGCAAGGAGTGGGCTTGCCAGATCACGTGGTAACTCTATAGTTAATGTTTAAAGGAACCTCCATACTGTTTTACTTCATGGCTGCACACCACCCATTTACTTCCCGGCCCAAAGTGTAGGATTCCCTGTTCCCTTCGCCTTCACCAACATTTAATCTTTGTAGATCTTTGAGAAGATGGACATTCTGAGGGGTGTGAGGTGATACCTTGTTGCCATTTTGATTTGCATTTCTCCAGTAATTAGTTATGCTGAGCATCTTTTTTGGTGCTTTATGGCTATCTGGATGCCTTCTTTGGACAAATGTCCATTTAGATCTTTGGCCCATTTTTCTGCTGGGTTGATTGTATTTTTGGTATTGAGCTGCATGAGCCAATTGCATGTTTTGGAGAGAAATTTCTTGTTTCTAAATTCAGTTGCAAACATTTTTTCCCCCTCATTCCCAGTTTTTTTTAAGTTTGGTTTACGGTTTCCCTTGCAATGCAAAAGCTTTTGAGGTTAGAGGCTCTTTTGTCGAGTTTTGTTTAGTTTTTCATTATTTTAACAGTGGATTTGTTAGGAGAAGCATGCTGACTGAAACCACCCACCCTGGCCAGGCACCATAGTAACTATTTGCATGAATTGTTTTACGACAGGAGGTCCTGGTAAGGAACATGGAACTTATAAGCCACCCCCAACCAGAAGAATTCAGGAAAGATCAAAAGGAGACACCTCATATCTGACCACATCCCAGAATCCTTCTTGCTGGCATCCATCTTGGCTGAACAAGGCATGCCTCACTAGGAAGGACTCTGGGTCAGAATGATTGGCTAAAGACAACCCGGACACTAATCCCATCACCATAACACCCGAGACCGCAAGCCTTGTGACAGAGCTGCTCTCCTGGGTTCCCTTACCCTCCTGCTCTCCAGCCGGGTGCCCTTTCCCAAGAAAATCTCTTGCTTTGTCAGCGCATGTGTCTCCTCAGACAATTCATTTCCGAGTATTAGACAAGAGCCCAGTTTCGTTCCCTGGGAGGGGTCCCCCTTCCTGCAACGGATCCAAAAGGGCTTGCTGCTGTTTATGTCAAAGTGTGTTTTCCCTATAAATCCCTCAAGAGGTTTAGAGTAATTGTCCCTCTGTTTAGCTCTTCAGTCATTTTCGAGTTATTTTTTTCTGTTGGGGGATAGGGAGTGTCATAATTTCATTCACTGTTTTCTTGTTTAAGGAGGCTCCACCCTCTCCTCTGTATGGACTTTTAACAATTTACATTGACAACATCAGTGCAAGAGAATTCCCTTTTCTCCAAAACTTACCAGCCTTTATTGTTTGTGGACTTTTTGACAAAGGTCATTTTGACCAGTGTGAGGTGATTCCTCATTGTAGTTTTGATTTGCATTTCTATACGATTTTAGTGTGTGGAGGCTTTTCATATGATTTAAAAAAAATAACAACAAAACAGTGTAAAACTGACCTGTGGAGATTGCCCTCTTGTCGTCTGCCCTCTTTTGAATTCTTTTTCCAGGACCTGCTTGAGGACATTTGTTGAGGACAGGTGTTTTTTTCCTTACATTCTCGCAGGCCTGGTGAAAACAAGTGTCCAAGTGAAAGTGAAAGCCGCTCAGTCGTGTCTGACTCTTTGCGACCCCATGGACTATACAGTCCATGGAATTCTCCAGGCCAGAATACTGGAGTGGGTAGCTGTCCCCTTCTTAAGGGGATCTTCCCAACCCAGGTTTCCCAGGTAGCAGGTGGATAAGTGTCCCAAGAGCAGAGGTTTTTCAGTGGCTGATACTAAAGTGGCCAGAAGGGGCAGCATTTCTCCCTGCTCCAGCTGTGGTTTTTGTTTTGGTTTAGAGTTTATTTTCTATTGAAGTAGAGTTCATTTCCGATGTTGTGTTTGTTTTAGGTACAGGAACCTGGTTTTGGTATACATGAACATATATCTATTTTGGAGGGAGGAGGTCTTTTCCCATATAGGTACTTTCAGTGTATTCAATTGGAGAAGGCAATGGCACCCCACTCCAGTACTCTTGCCTGGAAAATCCATGGACAGAGGAGCCTGGTAGGCTGCAGTCCATGGGGTTGCTAAGTTGGACATGACTGAGTGACTTCACTTACACTTTTCACTTTCATACATTGGAGAAGGAAATGGCAACCCACTCCAGTGTTCTTGCCTGGAGAATCCCAGGGATGGGGGAGCCTGGTGGGCTGCCATCTATGGGGTCACACAGAGTCAGACACGACTGAAGCGACTTAGCAGCAGCAGCAGCAGCAGTGTATTCAATCAGTTCAGTTCAGTCGCTAAGTCATGTCTGTCTCTTTGCAACCCCATGGACTGCAGCACGCCAGGCTTCCCTGTTCATGACCAACTCCCAGAGCTTGCTCACACTCATGTCCGTGGATGCCATCCAACCATCTTATCCTCTGTTGTCCCCTTCTCCTTCTGCCTTCAATCTTGCCCAGCATCAGGGTGTTTTCAAGTGAGTCAGTTCTTCACATCAGATGGCCAAAGTATTGGAGTTTTGGCATTACTATCAGTCCTTCCAATGAGTATTCAGGACTGATTTCCTTAAGGATGGACTGGTTGGATCTCCTTGCAGTCCAAGGGACTCTCAAGAGTCTTCTCCAATACCACAGTTCCAAAGCATCAATTCTTCGGAGCTCAGCTTTCTTTATGGTCCAGCTCTCACATCTATACATGACTACTGGAAAAACCATACCTTTGACTAGATGGACCTTTGTTGGCAAAGTAACGTCTCTGCTTTTTAATATGCTGTCTGGGTTGGTCATAGCTTTTCTTCCAAGGAGTAAGCATTTTTTAATCTCATGGCTGCAGTCACCATCTGCAGTGATTTTGGAGCCCAGGAAAATAAAGTCTGTCACTGTTTCCACTGTTTCACCATCTATTTGCCATGAAGTGATGGGACCAGATGCCACGATCTTAGTTTTCTGAATGTTGAGTTTTAAGCCAACTTTTTCACCCTCATCTTTCACTTTCATCAAGAGGCTCTTTAGTTCTTCTTTGCTTTCTGCCATAAGGGTGGTGTCATCTGCATATCTGAGGTTATTGATATTTTTCCTGAAAATCTTGATTCCAGCTTGTGCTTCATCTAGCCCAGCATTTCTCATGATGTACTCTGCATCCAAGTTAAATAAGCAGGGTGACAATATACAGCCTTGATGTACTCCTTTCCGAATTTGGTACCAGCCTGTCGTTCCATGTCCAGTTCTAACTGTTGCTTCTTGACCTGCATATAGATTTCTCAAGAAGCAGATTGGGTGGTGTGGTATTCCCATGTCTTGAAGAATTTTCCACAGTTTGTTGTGACCCACACAGTCAAAGGCTTTGGCATAGTGGATGTAGGCACTAAATTATTGCATTTTTCTAATCCATCTCTGACATAATAGAATCATCAATTTTGTAGAAGAGATTTAAATCTAAAGTGTGAAGATGTTTTTTAAAACAATATTAACAACTGTTGGATTTTAAAAGAATAACTGAACACATTTGTCTTCGGTCATTATGCATTGCTTTGTTTCGATCATAGTAATTTTTTCTTCAGTGCTTTGTGATCATACTATTAGGAAAAAGTAAAGGGCTCATTGCTGTGTGATTTTAGTAGATTTGGCTAAACTACTAACAGGGGATCTTAAAAGTATCTGAGGGATTTGATGGCTCTGTATAATGTTCTCCCCGGAGAAGGCAATGGCTCCCCACTCCAGTTCTCTTGCCTGGAAAATCCATGGACAGAGGAGCCTGTTAAGCTACAGTCCATGGGGTCGCGAAGAGTCGGACACGACTGAGCGACTTCACTTTCAATTTTCACTTGCATGCATTGGAGAAGGAAATGGCAACCCACTCCAGTGTTCTTGCCTGGAGAATCCCAGGGACAAGGAAGCCTGGTGGGCTGCCTTCCATTGGGTCGCACAGAGTCGGACACGACTGAAGCGACTTAGCAGATGTTTTTCGGGAACACTCTTGCTTTTTTGATGATCCAGTGGATGTTTAGCAATTTGATCTCTGGTTCCTCTGCCTTTTCTAAATCCAGCTTGAACATCTGGAAGTTCATGGTTCATGTACTGTTGAAGCCTGGCTTGGAGAATTTTGATCATGACTTTGCTAGCCTGTGAGATGAGTGCAATTGTGGAGTAGTTTGAACATTCTTTGGCATTGCCTTTCTTTGGGATTGGAATGAAAACGGACCTTTTCCATTCCTGTGGCCATTGCTGAGTTTTCCAAATTTGCTGGCATATTGAGTGCAGCACTTTCACAGCATCATCTTTTAGGATTTGAAAAAGCTCAACTGAAATTCCATCTCCTCCACTAGCTTTGTTTGTAGTGATGCTTCTTCCTAAGGCCCACTTGACGTCCTACTCTAGGATGTCTGGTTCTAGGTGAGTGATCACACCATCGTGATTATCTGGGTCATGAAGATCTTTTTTATATAGCTCTTCTATGTATTCTTGCCACTTCTTCTTAATGTCTTCTGCTTCTGTTAGGTGCATAGGGAAACCCTAAAGGAAAACAAAGATAATCCTCAGGGGAAAAAAAAAAAAAAAAACAACTATGTTTGCAACCAAGGAAAAGTAAGGAATGCGTTCCCCAGACATGCAAACAACTCATGTTGTTCAATTAAAAAAATTTAAAAATGCACCAAAGATCTAAATGGACATTTCTCCCAAATAGGCATCCAGATGGCCATAAAGTACATGAAGAGATGCTCACATCACTAAGTATTAGAGAAATGCCAATCAAAACTAGAACTAGAAGTCTTCTCTAGCCTGTCAGAATGGCCTTTGTCAAAAAGTCTACAGACAATAAATAGTGGAGAAGTTTTGGAGGAAAAGCCACTATCTTGCCTTGATGCTGGGAATGTAAACTGCTAACAGCCAGCTCAAAGGAGAGAATGGAGGTTCCTTAAACCAGTGCAAAGCAAATGAAATTACAACACTCCCTAACCCCATACAGGAAAAGAAACTCCAAATCGATTAAAGAACTAAAAGAAGGGAAGATTACTCTGAAAGCTCTTGAGGAAAATATAGGCAGAACACACTTTGACAGAAATGGCAGCAAGTTGTTTTTGGATCCACTCTTAGAATAATGAACAATAAGACCTAACTCAGCAAAAGGGACCTCAGTAACCTAAAAGCTATTGCCCCACAAGGAAAACCCTAAAAAAAGAAAGGCAACACGAAGCATAGGGAAAAAAAGCAGTTTGCAACCAAAAATAAAAACTCAGAATTTATCTAGAAAACAGGCAGACAGCTCATAAAGCTCAATGAAAAGAATAATTAAAAAAAAAAAAAACCAACCCAACAGAAAATGATGCCAAAGATCGAAATGAATATTTCACTAAGAAGGCCTCCAGAAGGGCATAGTGCACATAAAAGATGCTCAGCATCACTGTCAGATGAGTGCCAATCAAAGCTGCAAGCGCCAGCCCCCTCACACAGGGCAGAATGGCCATCCTCCAAAAGAGAAACAAAGAATAAATGCTCCTGAGAAGAGGGGATTCTTCTATACTGGGGGCAGGGATGTCAATGGGCAGTCAGGTCACAAAGGAAAACAGTATGGAGATTCTTAAACCACTAAATGCAGAGTTACCAGTCTCTCTGGCAAGCCCACCCCTTGCCTCAGATCCGGAGAAAATCATAATTTAAGATGATACTTGTTCCCTTATATTCAGGGCAGCACGATTGACAATATTCAAGACAGCAAAAGTGAAAGCGTTAGTTGCTCAGTCGCTTCTGACTTTCTGCAACCCCTGCAACCCACCAGGCCCCTCTGTCCATGGGCTTCTCCTGGCAAGAATACTGGAGCGTGTTGTCATGCCCTCCTCCAGTGGATGTTGCCAACCCAGGAATCAAACCTGAGTCACCTGCATTGCAGGTGGATGCTTTACCACTGAGCCACCATAACATCCAAAGCAGAGCGTCAATCAAAAAGTCCGTCAATAGAGAAATGACGAGTAACTAGTCCAAGTAGACACTGGAATACACCCAGTCATCAAAAAGAAGGAAAAAACACCTTGGAAGCAGCATAGATGGACTGAGAGATTCATCATCACAGTGAAGTCAGTCAGAGGGGGGGAAATATCACTTACAGGTGGGATCTATGAATTCATTAAAATGAACTTTGTAAAGAGAAACTCACAGACTTAGAAAACCAACTTATGATTATCTGAAAAAAATACATAGGGGAAGTGGGACATTAAGAGGTTGGGATTAACACATTAACACACTACTTATTGTCAGATAGATCATCCAAAAGGGCCTACTGAAGAGCACAGGGAAGTCTACGGAATACACTGAAAGACTTATTGGAAAAAGCCCCCTTAAAAGCAAAGAATCGATATACGTCTATGTGGAGCTGAATCAAATTCCTGTAAAGTTTAAACAGATAAACAACAGTAAGCAACTCCACACCGATTAAAGTTGTTACCATGATCCCCCAGCAAAAGTGTGGCGCATGAAAAATGCTACCGCCTTGTGGCCATTTTTGGTAACAACAACAGATAAAGCTGTGCCTACCTGCACATGTGCTTATGCGCCTATTCGCTGGTGGCTCAGAGGTTAAAGCGTCTGCCTCCATTGCGGGAGACGCGGATTCGATCCCTAGGTCGGGAAGATCCCGTGGAGAAGGAAATGGCAGCACACTCCAGTATTCTTGCTTGGAGAATCCCATGGACGGAAAAGCCTGGTAGGCTACAGTCCACGGGGTCGCAATGAGTGGGACACGACTGAGTGACTTCTCTTTCCTTTCTTTCACATGAGCACTTACTCTTCACCAGCCCTGCGGGAATGCAAGGAAAAGACACCTGTCCTCAACAAATGTCCTGGAAAATAAGTCAAAACAGAGCAGACTGTCAAAAAGCCAAACTCGGGAGTTCAGTTTTACTCATACCGTTTTTTTGTTTTTGTTTTTGTTTTTAAAGGATTTCAAAATCATGAAATCTTGCAGTAATGAAAATCAAAACTGCAATCACATATCAGCTCACACTGGTAAGAATGGCCTTTGTCAAAAAGTCTACAAACAATAAAGGGTGGCGAGGTTGTGGAGAAAAGGGACCCCTCCTGTACTGATGCTGGCATTGTTAAATTGTTAACAGTCAGTAGGCAGGATAGCGTGGAAGTTCCTTAAATAGCGAAAAGAGAATGACATTACCACTCTGCCTAACCTCATAGAGAAAAAGGAATTCCAGATTGATTGATGATCTCATTGGAGGGGTGATTACTCTCTACCTCTTGAGAAAAATACATGCAGAACGCACTTTAACATAAATCACAGCCAGTTATTGCTGGATCCACCTTTGAGAGTAATGAGACATAAAATGGAAGTGAACAGAAGGGACCTCATCGACCTTAAGGGTTTGCACAGCAAGGGAAATCCTAAATGACAGAAAAAGTCCATCTTCAGATTGGGAAAAGTAAAGGTTTCCAAATGAGGATACCCACAAGAAATTCATCTCCAACACATGCAAACAGCTCATGTAGCTCAACATCAAAAAACCAAACAACCCAATAGAAAAATGGGCCTAAATGGACACTCCTCCAAGAAGGCATCCAGATGGCCAGAGAGCACGTGAAAAGGGGCTCAGGATCCCTGTTAAAGAGATGCTGACCCAAACTGCACCAAGGAATCTTCTCAAACCTGTCAGACGGGCCCTTTTCAAAAAGTCTGCAAACAATAGTGGAGAGGGTTTGAAGAAAAGCTAACTCTTTGATACAGATGCTGGGAATGTAAATTATTAACAGCCAGAATGGAGAACAGGGAAAAGGTTCCTTAAACAAGAGAAAAGTGAGTGAAATTACAACACTCTTAAAGCCCATGCAGAAAAAGAAACTCCAAATTGGTTAAAGAGCTAAATGGAGGGACAATTACCCTAAACCTCTTGAGGAATATACAGGTAGAACATGCCTTGACATAAATTGCAGCAAGTTCTTTTTGCATCAATTCTCATAATAATTAAAAAAAAAATTTTAACTCAGCAAAAGAGACCTCATTAACCTCAAAACCTTTGGCCCAGCAAGGAAAATACTAAACAAAGGGGGAGAAAAAAACCCTCAAAATGGGGAAAAAAAAGTTTGCAACTGAATTTAAAAACGGAATGCACCTCCAAAACATTCAAACAGCAGCTCAATATCAAGAAAACAATCAATTCAATTAAAAAAAAAAAAAAAAAAACAGGCCAAAGATCCAAATGAACATTTGTTCAAAGAAGGTATCCAGATGGCCATAAAGCACCGGAAAAGATGCCCGGGATCACTGTTAGAAAAATGCCAATCAAAACTGCAGTTAGGTATCAGCTCACACGGCTCAGGATGGTCATCTTCCAAAAGATCTACAAAGAATTAAATGCTGCTGAGGGCGAGGGGAACAGAGCATCCTCTACTCTGTGGGGTGGGGGTGTACATGGGTGGGTGCAGCCATGAAGGAAAACCATGGAGATTCCTTAAAACACTAAATACAGACTTAACATATGATAAGGCAAGCCCGCCCCTTGCCTTAGATTTGGAGAAAATCATAAAATGATTTTTAAATCATTTAAAATTATTTGTGCACCCCAATTTTCAGGGCAGCACTGTTGACGATATCCAAGACAGAGCATCAACCAGAGTGTCCATCAATAGAGAAATGAAGAGACTCTGGAATATACTCAGCTATCCCAGAGAATGAAAAAATGCCATTGTCAGGAGCATGGAGGGACTGAGGTTTATCATATTGAGTGAAGTCTGAGAGGGAAAGAAATATATTACTGATGGGTACAATCTATAAATTCACACACATGAACTAATTTATAAACAGAAACAGACTCACAGACTTAGAAAACCAACTTATGATTATTTTCTAAAAAAAGGTAGGGGAAGGGGAACATTGTGAGTTTAGGACTGACATACACACACTACTTACTACCAGATATAATCCTAAAGGACCTGCTGTTCGCACAAGAAAGTCTGCGGAGCACACAGAAAGAACCTATTTGGGGAAAGCCCCCTTAATAGAATCGATATATGTCTGTGTATGACTGAATCAAGTTCTTGTAAACCTAAAACAACACAAGAACAGAAATCAACTCTACTCCAATAGAAAGTAAAAACTGAAAGTGTTAGTTGTTCAGCCGTGTCTGACTCTTTGGGATCCCATGGACTGTCGCCCGCCAAGCTCCTCTGTCCATGGAATTCTCTAGGCAAGAATACTGGAGGGGGGTTGCCATTCTCTTCTCCAGGGATCTTCCTGACCCAGGGATTGAACTCGGGTCTCCTGGATTGCAGGCAGATTCATTACTTTCTGAGCCACCAGGGAAGCCCAATAGAAAATTAAAATTAGCCAGAAAACAAAAAACAAAAAAACCCTAAAAACAACCCAGTGTGGAGCATGAAGAAATGCTGCCGCCTTCTGGCCACTTTTGGTAACAACAATGGAAACCTCTGTGCTAATAGGTACTTAAAAGTCAGTCACCAAGCCTGAGGGGATGTGGGAAAAAACACCTGTCCTTAAAAATGTCCTTGGGGAGGTTCTGGAAAAAGATTTCAGATGAGGGCAGATGGTCAAGAAGACAATCTCGAGAGATCATTTTTGCTCACAGTGTTGTTTCTTTTTAAACACACGAAAAACTATCAACATCATGAATCTTATAAATGCAAATCAAACTACAACGAGGTATCAGCTCATACCTGTCAGAATGGCCTTTGTCAAAAAGTCTACAAACAATAACTTCTGGAGAGGTTGTGGAGAAAAGGGAACACTCCTACACTGATGCTGCCAATGCATGTTGTTAACAGCCAGGGTGGAGGAGAGGGTGGAGGTTCCTTAAACAGAAAAAAGTGAAAGAATTTACATCTGTCCCTAACCACTTGCGGAAAAAGAAACTCCAAATCAATTAAAGAGCTAAATGGAGGGACTACGCTAAACCTCTGGAGGAAAATATACACAGAACATGCTTTGACATAATTCGCAGCAAGTTCTTTTTGAATCAACTCTTACAAGAGGGAAAATGAAAGCAAAACTCAACAAAAGGGACCTCATTAATCTCAAAAGCTTTTCAACAGCACGGAAAACCCTGAAGGAAAGAAGAAGACAAACCTCAAAATGGGGGGAAAAATGCTTGCCACCAAATTTAAAAACAAGGAGCTCATCTCCAAAACATGCAAACAGTTCATACAGCTCAATACATATACATATATACATAACAATCAACCCAATAGAATATGGGCCAAAGATCTAAACGGACATTTGTCCAAAGAAAGCATCCAGATGGACATAAGCACTTGAAAAGATGCTCAGGATCACTGTTAGTGAAATGCCACTCAAAACTGCAATGAAGTGTCAACTTACCCCCCTCAGAATGACCATCTGCGAAAAGTGAAAGTGTTAATCACTCAGTCGTGTTTGAGTCTTTGCAACCCCATAGACTGTAGCCTGCCAGGCTCCTCTGTCCATGGGAATGCTCTAGGCAAGAATACTAGAGTGGATTGCCGTTTCCTTCTCCAGGGGATCTTCCCAACCTAGGGATTGAACCCAGGTCTCCTGCCTTGCAAGCAAATGCTTTACCATCTGAGCCACCAGGGAAGCGCTTAATCTTCAAAAGATCTATAAAAAATTAAGTGCAGCTGAGGGCAAGGGGAATAGGGAATCCTCCTATACTGTCTCAGAGATGTATATGGGTGGGTGCAGCCATGAAGGAGAACAGTGTGGAGATTCCTTAAAACACCAAATACAGACTTACCACCTGATCTGGCAAGCCCACTCCTTGTCTTAAATCCAGAGAAAGTCATAATTTAAAATGATTCCTGCACCTCTATTTTCAAGGCAGCACTATTGACAACCTCCAAGAGAGACCATCCACCAAAATGTCCATCAATAGAGAAATAAAGGGTAACTGGTCCATCTATATACTGGAATACACTCAGCCATCAAAAAAGCCGAAGGAAAGAATGCCATAGGCAGCAGCTGAAATGGACCCACAGATAAGTAAGTGAAAGACAAATATCCTAAGCTATCACTTCTAGATGGAATCTAAACATGGATACAATAAACTTCTTGACAAAACAGAAACAGCCTCCCAGACTTAGAAACAGTCCTTATGGTTACCAAAAAATGAAAGTTTGGGGGCAGGGAGAAATTAGGAACATGAGAATAACAGATACACTAGTGTTTATAAAATAACCCACAAGGACCCACTGCAAAGCACAAGGAACCCTACTCAACATTCTGTAATGACCTACGTGGGGAACGAAGCTGAAAAAGAACATATAAGGCATGTGTGAATTATTCAAGTTGCTGTACACCTATAAAAAAAAAAAAACACCACCCACCACAGTGCAAATTATCTATATATTCCAATTCAAAATAAGTGGCAAAAATAGACCAAAAAAACCAAAACAAAACTGAAGACTCTATTCTGCTCAGGCCTTGGGACCTGGGCTGATGTCACATCCTGGAGCCTGAGTAGACTTGGGTCCCCAGACTGGACTGTCGTGGAGCTGAGGGTCTGGTAAGGGTGTGCCAGGCAATGAGCCCCTCACTGTGACAGACATGAACTTCCTTTTCCCCTCTGTATGAGCCCACAGTCTCCAGATCCAGGCGGGTCCTCCTGCAGCAGAACCAGCCATAGTGCCCCCAAAGGATGGTGGAGCCTCTGGACTGGAAGAATTTTGCAAAGTCCCTTGGGCTCTGCGTCTTCTGGTGGTGGGGTTGGGGTTCCCACCTCCAGATTCCTTCCTTAGGGTCACCCCACCTGTGGATGACACCCCCTTCTGCAGAGTGGTGTTGCGGTCGGGATCTGTCTTGGGAATGGAGGGTAAGGGGGAGGAAGTAAGGAGACACAAGTCTTAAGCATAGCCACTCTCACTGACAACCCAGAAATAGGACTTGCCCTAGGGCTCTGGTTGCCCAGGTACCCAGAGTTGGGCATGAAGAAATGCTGCCACCTTGTGGCCATTTCCCACAACAACCGCTTGAAAGCCGGGGCTGATGGCTATTCACAAGCCTGCCCTTAAGAAATGCCCTGGGGTAAATCACCAGAAAAGAATTCAAAACAGGGCAGACCTTCAAAAAGCTAATTGCAAGAGGTAAGTTGTACTCACAGTGTAGAATATAAACAGGGATCCGGAAAGATACTCAACATCACAAATTATCAGTTCAGTTCAGTTCAGTCGCTCAGTCGTGTCCAGCTCCTTGTGACCCCATGAATTGCAGCACGCCAGGCCTCCCTGTCCATCACCAACTCACGGAGTTCACTCAGACTCACGTCCATCGAGTCAGCGATGCCATCCAGCCATCTCATCCTCTGTCGTCCCCTTCTCCTCCTGCCCCCAATCCCTCCCAGCATCAGAGTCTTTTCCAATGAGTCAACTCTTCGCATGAGCTGGCCAAAGTACTGGAGTTTCAGCTTTAGCATCATTCCTTCCAAAGAAATCCCAGGGCTGATCTCCTTCAGAATGGACTGGTTGGATCTCCTTGCAGTCCAAGGGACTCTCAAGAGTCTTCTCCAACACCACAGTTCAAAAGCATCAATTCTTCGGCGCTCAGCCTTCTTCACAGTCCAACTTTCACATCCATACATGACCACAGGAAAAACCATAGCCTTGACTAGACGGACCTTTGTTGGCAAAGTAATGTCTCTGCTTTTGAATATGCTATCTAGGTTAAAAGAACTGCAAATCAGTACTAGAATAAGTTTTCACCCTCCTTGCCTGGAAAAACCCCTGGATGGGGGAGCCTGGTAGGCCTCCAGTTCACGGGGTCGCAAAGAGTCAGACACGACTGAGCAACTTCACTTCACTCTACACTGGTCAGAATGACCGTCATCAAAAAGTCTATTCTCCCTGTGCAGCAACCTAGATGTCCATGGATAAAGAAGTTGTGGTATGTATATACAATGGAATAATACTCAGCTATAAAAAGGAAAAAAGTTGAGTCAGTTGTAGTGAGGTAGATGAACCTAGAGCCTGTCATACTGAGTGAAGTAAGTCAGAGAACAACAAATAAGTTGGACTGTGATGGACAGGGAGGCGTGGTGTGCTGCGATTCATGGGGTCCCAAAGAGTCGGACACGACTTAGCAGCTGAACTGAACTGAATGATATATATGGAATCTAGAAAAACAGTATTGATGAACCTGTTTTCAGGGAAGGAATGGAGACACAGATATAGAGAAGAGACTGGTGGACTGGGGAAGGAAAGAGTGGGGCAGATGGAGAAAGTCGCATCGACATAGATACACAGCCGAGTCTCAGACAGATAGACTGAGAAGGTGCTAGATAGTACAGGGAGCCCACCCGGCACTCTGTGATGAGCCAGAGGGGTGGGATGGCGTGGGGGGAGGTTCTCGAGGGATGGGATACATGGATACAAATATAATTATGACTTGATTGACATTGTTGCATGGCTGAAACCAACATGACATTGTTAAGCAATTTTCCTCCAATTAAAAAATAAAAAAATTTTATAAGATTGTATGCTAAGTCACTTCAGTCATGTCCAACTCTTTGTAACCCCATGGACTACACAGTCCATGGAATTCTTCAGGCCAGAGTACTGGAGTGGGTAACCTTTCCCTTCTGCAGGGGATCTTTGCAAGCCAGGGATCAAACCCACGTCTCCAGCATTGCAGACGGATTCTTTAGAAGCTGAGCCACAAGGAAAGCCCAAGAATACTGGAGTGGGTAGCCTATCTACTCTCCAGTGGATCTTCCTGGACCTAATTAAGCTGAAAAATTTTGCATAACAAAGGAAAACACCAACTAGAGAGCAATGACATATGAATGGGAGAAAATAGGTACAGATCATGTAGGAGTCACTGATATGAGGACCTGACAAAATAAGCAAGGTGGCGTGTGCAACCAAAAGCAGCAGACTCACTGATAGTTTGAATGACTAGTGGTTTCCAGTGGGAGGGCAGGGGCTTCAATACAGCGGAGGAGGAGTGGGAGGTACAAACTGTTGGGAGGAAGACAGGCTCCCCTGTCCATGGAATTTTCCAGGCAAGAATACTGGGATTGGGTTGCCATTTCCTTCTGCAGGCGATCTCCCCTACCCAGGGATCGATCCCGTGTCTCCTGTGTGTCCTGCATTGGCAGGCAGATTCCTGAACATTAGTGCCACCTGAGAAGCCCTAAGACAGCTTCAAGGATGGAGCGTACAACATGGGAATATAGGCAATACTTTGTAAGAGCTGTAAATGGAAAGTGGCTTTCAAAATTGTCAACAAAATAATTGTAGAATTTAAAACAAAGAAAGTGAGTTGAGCCTGGGTGTGTGAGTAAAGGGTCGCTGGACTCGAGCCCAGGGGAAGTGAGGGAGGCCAATGGTGAGAGGTCTTGGGGTGGGGTCTAGAGTGTGGGACAGAGGGCAGGCTTTCCAGGCTCCAGCTGGGACCAGACTGAGAAGGGCAGGATTTCTCTTAGAGGGGGTCTGGGTGGGGCCTGCAGCATCTGGAGAAGCTCTGTAGGAAAGCCAAAGCCCACCTCAGAAGTCGAAGTCGTGCTTCAACCGAGTTTGAGAGATGCTGAGATGTGTGAGTAGGTGAACTAAACTGAGACCAGAGTGGAAGCAAAACAGATCCAGGGTCCAGGGAAGGGATGGCATGAGGACAGAAGCGTCTAGAACACAGGGAGGGACGAGGGAGGAAAGGGAGGAGGGTGTTGACCTAGGAGTGTGCAGAGCCGGAAGGGTATGTTACCCACCAGGGTTCTTGGAATCCTAAGTCAATAGACATTGATAAGAGGCCAGACAGGATATTCAGACAAGGTTTTATTGGGGCTCTGGGTGCATGAGGAAGGGAGTCAAACAAGTGACAAGTTGCCTTGTTTGCTCCTGGGGGGTTGGGGGAGTATCAGGGCGCACATGGGAAATCTGGTCCATTAAGTGGGGTGAGGGTAGGCTGGGTCCAGCATTGGGCAGGAGGGATGAATGCCAGGTCTGCCCAGCCCCTTGGTGGGATGTGTGCAGGCATCACATCCAGCATCCTGCTTTAGTTCTCCAGCTCCAAAGGGGTGACTGGAGTTTTGATCATTTTTCTTTTTTTATCTCGTGCATCATTTGCCCCAGCTGTTCATGTATGTAGCATTATTTTTAGTCCCTTGTCGTTTCCTTCTTGTCTGTGGCTCAAGATGTGTGTCCACGCGGAAGCACTGCAGCCCAGGTCCCAGCGTGTCTGAAATCTAGAACCTGGAGAGCGGGGAGGGGCAGAGAATCGAGGATGGGGCAGGCCTAGGAGCGTGCAGAGCCCAGAAGAATCTAGAAAAGCTGGGGATGGGAGATGAGTTTAGGGGGCAGGGAGTGAAGAGAGGGGCACTGCCCTGAAGGATGGGGGGGAAAGTCAGGGTGAGGAGTAACTCTGATGGGGGAGGGACGGGGCTGCATTCCCAGTTTCCCTCCTTGAGGCAAATAGAGGCCTCAGGTGCATCTGGCACTGTTGGAACCGCCAGCCTCCTGGGCCCCGCCTTGGGAAGCACGGAGCTTCTTGGAGTTCACACCGTCGTCGTCCACACGCTTCCCCTCTGGGGAGGGCCTTATACTCCGGGGACTCCTCCGTGGCGCAGAGCTTTTCCTTCCCTCTGTTCTGACCCTATTCTGTCCCTAGCAGACTGGCGCCCGGGCCCTGTGCCCCCGACTCGTCTCGGGGCCGCCCGGGTTCCTCTGGCCCCTCTGCTGAGATCAGGAGCCCGTCTGTGCGGGCGCCGCCCCTGCTGCCCACAGGACGCGTCCTCAGGGCTCCCCTCCGGAATGTCCCGTTTGGCACCTCGCAGCCTTCCACCCCGCTGGGATTCAGGTCCCTCAGCCCTCCTGCCCCCAGGACCCTGTTCTTCCCATTGCTCCTGGCTTCCCTCCAGATCTCCTTGCCAAAATTGGGCCTCTGTACTGGCACCAGATTACATCTGAGAGAGAGAGATTTAAGTGAAATGGAAAAACTAGCTTTACTGCTTAGCCACACACGGGGGACCAAGCAGGCAAATTGCCCTCAAGACTGTGTCCTGGGACTTCCCTGGGGGTCCAGTGGTTTAGGGTCCACTTTGAAATGCAGTGGACGTGGGTTCAGTCCCTGGTGGGGAATCTAAGATCTCCCAGCCCAGAAGCAGGCGAGCCCTCACCCCACAGCTGGTGAGTCTCTGCACTAAAAGCAAGATCCCACCAGAGGTAGGGACTATCCCACATCTGCAAATCAAAACCAAGGCAGCCAAATAAATAGATAAATAAATAAAATATCAAAATAAATGAAAGGCCGTGTGTCTGGTCCTGGAGGGTTTTGAGGAGTCTTATAGTGTTCAAGGAGGAGAGCCTGATCAACTCGAGGATGCTCTTCTGTTGGGTCTGTGATGAGGTCTCGGGGAACAGCAGCATCACCCTTGTGCTTCCAGGTGGTCTCAGGTCTTCCTGCTTGTGGGCGGCATCGTTCACTTCTTCCATCTGGCAGGGGTTTAAGATTCTGTAAAAGGGGTCAAAGGTCCTGGCTCAGAATATTATCGATAGCCCTTGAGGAAGAACTAACAGTCCATGAGTTTGTTTAATAGCTACGATATTATTACTTTGACTTGACAGTTTCCTTTCTTTCTGCATTTTCTCACTTCTATGAGTAAAGACATTCTTGACTAAAGTTGTTTTTCCTAGATCAAAGGCAGGTGCATGTGGGTGGGGATCTACAAGGCGTCATAAGTTCCTTCTGGGCTACAATTCCAAGGGGAGTCAACCTATCTGATTTGAGGAAAGGACACAAGAGCTGGAAATAATCTCAAGTACCAAGCTTTGTTAGCATCAACAGTTTGTGTTAAGGAAATATGATTCCTCTCTTTGACTACCTTATCATCAGTTCAGTTCAGTCGCTCAGTCGTGTCCGACTCCTTGCGACCCCATGAATCACAGCACACCAGGCCTCCCTGTCCATCACCAACTCCCAGAGTTCACTCAGACTCATGTCCATCGAGTCAGTGATGCCATCCAGCCATCTCATCCTCTGTCGTCCCCTTTTCCTCCTGCCCCCAATCCCTCCCAGCATCAGAGTCTTTTCCAATGAGTCAACTCTTCACATGAGGTGGCCAAAGTACTGGAGTTTCAGCTTTAGCATCATTCCTTCTAAAGAAATTCCAGGGCTGATCTCCTTCAGAATGGACTGGTTGGATCTCCTTGCAGTCCAAGGGACTCTCAAGAGTCTTCTCCAACACCACAGTTCAAAAGCATCAGTTCTTCAGTGCTCAGCCTTCTTCATAGTCCAACTCTCACATGCATACATGACCAGAGGAAAAACCATAGCCTTGACTAGACGGACCTTTGTTGGCAAAGTAATGTCTCTGCTTTTCAATATGCTATCTAGGTTGGACATAACTTTCCTTCCAAGGAGTAAGCGTCTTTTAATTTCATGGCTGCAGTCACCATCTGCAGTGATTTTGGACCCCAAAAAAATAAAGTCTGACACTGTTTCCACTGTTTCCCCATCTATTTCCCATGAAGTGATGCGACCGGATACCATGATCTTCGTTTTCTGAATGTTGAGCTTTAAGCCAACTTTTTCACTCTCCACTTTCACTTTCATCAAGAGGCTTTTGAGTTCCTCTTCACTTTCTGCCATAAGGGTGGTGTCATCTGCATATCTGAGGTTATTGATATTTCTCCCGGCAATCTTGATTCCAGCTTGTGTTTCTTCCACTCCTGCGTTTCTCATGATATACTCTGCATAGAAGTTAAATAAGCAGGGTGACAATATACAGCCTTGACGAACTTCTTTTCCTATTTGGAACCAGTCTGTCGTTCCATGTCCAGTTCTAACTGTTGCTTCCTGACCTGCATACAGATTTCTCAAGAGGACGGTCAGGTGGTCTGGTATTCCCATCTCTTTCAGAATTTTCCACAGTTTATTGTGATCCACACAGTCAAAGGCTTTGGCATAGTCGATAAAGCAGAAATAGATGTTTTTCTGGAACTCTCTGCTTTTTCCTTGATCCAGCGGATGTTGGCAATTTGATCTCTGGTTCCTCTGCCTTTTCTAAAACCAGCTTGAACATCAGGAAGTTCACGGTTCACATATTGCTACAGCCTGGGTTGGAGAATTTTGAGCATTACTTTACTAGCATGTGAGATGAGTGCAATTGTGCGGTCATTTGAGCATTTTTTGGCATTGCCTTTCTTTGGGATTGGAATGAAAACTGACCTTTTCCAGTCCTGTGGCCACTGCTGAGTTTTCCAAATTTGCTGGCATATTGAGTGCAGCACTTTCACAGCATCATCTTTCAGGATTTGAAAGAGTTCAACTGGAATTCCATCACCTCCACTAGCTTTGTTCGTAGTGATGCTTTCTAAGGCCCACTTGACTTCACATCAGGATGTCTGGCTCTAGGTCAGTGATCACACCATCGTGATTATCTGGGTCTTGAAGATCTTTTTTGTACAGTTCTTCTGTGTATTCTTGCCACCTCTTCTTGATATCTTCTGCTTCTGTTAGGTCCATACCATTTCTGTCCTTTATCGAGCCCATCTTTGCATAAAATGTTCCCTTGGAATCTCTAATTTTCTTGAAGAGATCTCTAGTCTTTCCCATTCTGTTGTTTTCCTCTATTTCTTTCCACTGATCGCTGAGGAAGGCTTTCTTATCTCTTCTTGGTATTCTTTGGAACTCTGCATTCAGATGCTTATATCTTTCCTTTTCTCCTTTGCTTTTCACTTCTCTTCTTTTCACAGCTATATGTAAGGCCTCCCCAGACAGCTATTTTGCTTTTTTGCATTTCTTTTCCATGGGGATGGTCTTGATCCCTGTCTCCAGTACAATGTCACGGACCTCAGTCCATAGTTCATCAGGCACTCTAGCTATCAGATCTATGCCCTTAAATCTATTTCTCCCTTCCACTGTATAATCATAAGGAATTTGATTTAGGTCATACCTGAATGGTCTAGTGGTTTTCCCTACTTTCTTCAATTTAAGTCTGAATTTGGCAATAAGGAGTTCATGATCTGAACCACAGTCAGCTCCTGGTCTTGTTTCTGCTGACTATATAGAGCTTCTCCATCTTTGGCTGCAAAGAATATAATCAATCTGATTTTGGTGTTGACCAACATTTGGTGATGTTCATGTGTAGAGTCTTTTCTTGTGTTGTTGGAAGAGGGTGTTTGTTATGACCAGTGCATTTTCTTGGCAAAACTCTATTAGTCTTTGCCCTGCTTCATTCCATATTCCACGGCCAAATTTGCCTGTTACTCCAGGTGTTTCTTGACTTCCTACTTTTGCATTCCAGTTCCCTATAATGAAAAGGACATCTTTTTTGGATGTTAGTTCTAAAAGGTCTTGTAGGTCTTCATAGAACCGTTCAACTTCAGCTTCTTCAGCATTACTGGTTGGGGCATAGACTGGGATTACTGTGATATTGAATGGTTTGCCTTAGAAACGAACAGAGATCATTCTGTCGTTTTTGAGATTGCATCCAAGTACTGCATTTCAGACTCTTTTGTTGACCATGATGGCCACTCCATGTCTTCTGAGGGATTCCTGCCTGCGGTAGTAGATATAATGGTTATCTGAGTTAAATTCACCCATTCCAGTCCATTTCAGTTCGCTGATTCCTAGAATGTCGACATTCACTCTTGCCATCTCTTGTTTGACCACTTCCAATTTGCCTTGATTCATGGACCTGACATTCCAGGTTCCTATGCAATATTGCTCTTTACAGCATCGGACCTTGCTTCTATCACCAGTCACATCCACAGCTGGGTATTCTTTTTGCTTTGGCTCCATCCCTTCCTTCTTTTTGGAGTTATTTCTCCACTGATCTCCAGTAGCATATTGGGCACCTACTGACCTGCGGAATTCATCTCTCAGTATCTTATCATTTTGCCTTTTCATACTGTTCATGGGGTTCTCAAGGCAAGAATACTGAAGTGGTTTGCCATTCCCTTCTCCAGTGGACCACAGTCTGTCAGATCTCTCCACCATGACCCGCCCGTCTTGGCTTGCCCCACGGGTATGGCTTAGTTTTCATTGAGTTAGACAAGGCTGTGGTCCTAGTGTGATAAGTTGACTAGTTTTCTGTGAGTACGGTTTCAGTGTGTCTGACTTCTGATGCCCTCTTGCAACACCTACCGTCTTACTTGGGTTTCTCTTACCTTGGCGTGGGGTATCTTTTCACGGCTGCTCCAGCAAAACGCACCCGTTGCTCCTTACCTTGGATGAGGGGTATCTCCTCACTGCCTCCCTTCCTGACCTTCAACATAGGATAGCTCCTCTAGGCCCTCCTGTGCCCTCGCAGCCACCGCTCCTTGGATGTGGGGTGGGCGGCTGCGACCGGCGCACTAAAGCGCAGGCGGCTGCGACCGGCACACTAAAGCTCCCCGCACACTAAAGCGCAGCCGAGAGGAGCTACCCCACGTCCGAGGTCAGGGGCAGAAGCTGAGAGGACCCCATGCCCGAAGGACAGTGGCCAAGAGGAGTTTACCCCACGTCCGAGGTCAGGGGCAGCGGCCGAGAGTGCCAGGCTGCGATGGTGCAGGAATGGCCGAGGAGCTACCCCACGTCCGAGGTCAGGGCGGCAGCTGAGAGGAGCTACCCTGCGTCTGAGGTCAGGGGCAGCAGCCGAGAGTGCCAGGCTGCCACAGCACAGGAACGGCCGAGAGGAGCTACCCCACATCCGAGGTCAGGGGCAGCAGCCCGGAGGAGCGACCCCATGCATCCATGCACGAGGCCAGGGGCGGCGGCCGGGAGGACCAACCCCACCTTGTCATAGCCCCTGGACAAACATTTGAAAAATATGAAAGCATATTACAATGAGGATAATGATTAATGATTTGCGATATTTTTCAAAAGAGTCCTCCTATTTTAGAGGGCAACAAGCAAGATGAGTTTTCAAGTATTTCCATCTGATAAATATGCGGTGTCCCAGTGGTCCTTGCTGTGAGGCTAGAGCTTGAATTGTCTCGCTCACAATTAGTGTTGCAACTAGAGAAAGCCCGCACTAGCAATGAAGAGCCTGTGTGCTACGTCAAAGACCAGCCTCCAAGAATGCGTAAATAAGTAAATCATAAAACCATATGTACAAAAAAGAGTCTCAGACTGAATTCCAGAAAACAAGGAACCAACACCATTCTAACCTCAGGAAGTCCAGGCCCAAATCCTGCCATTTGATTTTGCTTTCAGATTTCTGTCTTCGTAAGGGCCCCCAAATATGAAGATTATTGCAAATGTCAGGAGACAGTCATTTTTATTTACCTGATAAGGCTGCTCAGAGTTAAGCATCTCTAACTTCTGGGGAAACCAAACGAGAGAAAAGTAACATATTTTCGTTTTACTCACAGAGGGCATTTATTCAATTGCTGTCAATCATTAGTAGCTTGAGGGGAAGGGCTGGGCTTTATCTAGAAAGCTAACGCATCAATGATATTTCAGAGCAAAAAAAAAAAAAACCATAAACTTTAAAACTATATTTACTTTTTTTTCCCTATTTTTAAAAAATTTTATTTTATTTTTAAACTTTACATAATTGTATTAGTTTTGCCAAATATCAAAATGAATCTGCCACAGGTATACATATGTTCCCCATCCTGAACCCTCCTCCTTGCTCCCTCCCCATACCATCCCTCTGGGTCGTCCCAGTGCACTAGCCCCAAGCATCCAGTATCATGCATCGAACCTGGACTGGCATCTCGTTTCATACATGATATTTTACATGTTTCAATGCCATTCTCCCAAATCTTCCCACCCTCTCCCTCTCCCACAGAGTCCATAAGACTGTTCTATATATCAGTGTCTCTTTTGCTATAAAACTATATTTACAAGTTGACTCAGTATTTCATCTTTTGTTAAACACTTTTATAATACCAGCAGGGTTTTTTAATTGGGATTTTAAAATATCTTATCCAGTTAGTTGCCTGGTATAATGTGAAACTGATCAGACATCAGTGCTTGTCAAAATGGTCTCTCCTATGAATCTTCTCGGAGATGAAACCTTTTGCAAAACCATCAGAGTACAATAACTATGTGTGACTGACTTAAAGACTGAAAGATATAGTGATACAACTGAGCAGAATGTAATGGGTTAAGAAACTTGGTTACAATAACCAGAATTATGACTTGGTAGCAGAACTTGGTATGCCCTGGTATGTCCTAATTATGACACTGGGACCTACCAGGTTTGTAAGAATTCCATAATTTTTTTTTTTTTTTTAGCAAATCTCTGTTAATAATATCCATCCCAGTATAACCTGAGAAGGCTTCTCATTCACTTGATAATGTTCCCCTTGGTATTTAACATACCAGTGATGCTAGTTAATCTAATATTTCCCTCTGAGATGCCTCACAGTTCCTCTGGAACACTCAGAGTTAGCTAGAGAAAGAGACTTACCATCTGTTCTCCAAGGCAGCTCATATTCCAGAAAACTTTGTCTGTTACCAGAGAAAGAAAACCAAATTCCAGAATTGTTGCAGCTTACTATTAATAATAAAAGTCATTTACTCAATTAACTTATATTTAATCTTAATCAATCCTGAAATGTGCGCAATTCTTGCTAAAGTCACATCATGAGAAATGCTGGGCTAGAAGAAGCAGAAGCTGGAATCAAGATTGCCGGGGGAAATATCAATAACCTCAGTTATGCAGATGACACCACCATTATGGCAGAAAGTAAAGAAAAACTAAAGAGCCTCTTGATGAAAGTGAAAGAGGAGAGTGAAAAAGTTGGCTTAAAACTCAACATTCAGAAAACTAAGATCATGGCATCAGGTCCCATGACTTCATGGGAAATAGATGGGGAAACAGTGTCAGAATTTATTTTTGGGGGGCTCCAAAATGACTGCAGATGGTGACTGCAGCCATGAAATTAAAAGACACTTCCTCCTTGGAAGGAAAGTTATGACCAACCTAGACAGCCTATTAAAAAGCAGAGACATTGGGTTGCCAACAAAGGTCCACCTAGTCAAGGCTATGGTTTTCCAGTGGTCATGTACAGATGCGAGAGTTGGACTGTGAAGAAAGCTGAGCGCCGAAGAATTGATGCTTTTGAACTGTGGTGTTGGAGAAGACTCTTGAGAGTCCCTTGGACTGCAAGGAGATCCAACCAGTCCATCCTAAAGGAGATCAGTCCTGGGAGTTCATTGGAGGGACTGATTCTGAGGCTGAAATTCCCATTTATTTTTAGTAGATGTTCAATCATATCACATTAGCAAAATCCTTTAAAACTGAAAATCAAGAAATAGGCAATTTAATTTTTTTATCAAGAGTATATTTTAAAACGTATAAGACATGCATATCTTAGGGCACAATTTTTCTTTTGTCACACGAGATATGTACTTAATAAATTCAAAAATATATAGTGTTTTTTCATAAAAGGAAGAGATAAGTAAACATAGACTTGTTCAGAACTCAGTGTTTCACTGTTTTATCTAAAATTGATTTACATTTTCAATGAATTCTCATCATTGAATTTAACAAAACTCTAATGGTTTAAATTCCTGCGCGTCCAAAAAACAAAGTATAATTCTTTTAAAGAGCTTACCTAAAAGCTTCTATACCATTTATTTCAGTTATTTATGAGATTATCAGTGTGAGTGAACTTTCTTGCCGACAACTTTTGCCCCAGGTATGACCTAGTGACTAGCAGTAGAACTAAGTACAGTGGAAGAATGTTGGTGTCTCGTGTCTCCAGTAATCAGACAGTTAACAAGCTAAACTGATGTCAGTACCAGACAGAGACTTAATACTGAACATTTCCCATATTTTGTGACTCAGAAATACTGCATTTGTAAGCGCTTATTGTACTTTAAGTCAATGGAATAGAGCTCATTTAGAAGTTAATCTCAGGAATATTTTCTAAAGACAAAGACACACACGGAGACACACACACGAGCAGAGATCTGTTTCATCATTTTACATTTCATGAATCAGGCACTGCAATTAAACTTGTCAGTTGATGAAAAACAGAGAGAACCGTCAAATGTACACACTTGAGGTCAAAGGCTTCTTTTTCTTTCCTCCTTCCACCCGTCTCCCGGCTCGGTTTCAATTCTTCTAAATAAGCCAAGGCTGAAACGCAGGCAATGTGGGCTGTGTTTGTATTAATACTTAGGGACATGGTGAGGCTTAACATCAACTTTTCTCCTAAGAATATCTTTGTTCTCTCAGGGTGAGTGTTCTAGAAAACTAAAGTGTGTCATCAAGACACTCTCTCCAACTGCACATGTAAAAAGAACCGGTTCTGAAATTTCAAAAGAGTTTCATCTCAACCATTTTCTCCAAAGTCTAAAGAATATTGTGACTACATAGTGTTAAACTATTTTGTCCTTATTGATAGGTTTAAACGTGTAGGTTAACCAGTCATCCAAAATGTGTCCTAGGAGGTTATCAGAGGAAATCAAAGGAGCATTTCCCATTTTTGATCAGACGCCCATGAGCCAAATACAAACCAGACCTCATTAGCTGATGGAAACCTTAACGAGGGGAAGGACCCTAGAAAGCATAAAACTCAGAGTGGGTGTTTCCAGTTCCTGCCAAGCCCATGACCTGAGTCCTTAGACCTCACAGGTGAGATTTCCAACATGAAAACTAATCAGACAGGCACTCAATGTTTCCCAGATGGAAACAAATGTTCCTCAGATGGACATGTTGAAGGAGCCTCGGATACATGTCAGGGGACTCACCCAGATGCTGGCCAAGATGTCTCGATGTCCCAGACATTGTCTTTCTCCTGCCTCAAAATAATTCCTTGGAGCAGCAAAATTCAAGCTGGTGTGGGCTGGAGGAAGACAGGAACACCCTTGAGGTGAAGGTGGCCTCCCCACCCTCTAGGGCGGCCCTCCTCTTCCCTCCTCTACCGCCTTGGTGTCCCCACTGCCCGCTTGGTGGACCAAGTATGGCTGGGGTTCAGCCTTCTTGAGCTGAGTCCTCGGAGAGCAGGCCTCTGAAAGAATCTTCCCAGCATTCCAACCTTCTGGAAAGAGGCTGCGTGGAGGAAAAATCTAGAGAGTGTGATGGGGCCAGGGGACACCCAGGGGGTCACCCCTAAGCCAACCCTACACGGGACTCCAAATTTGTTACCCAAATTCAGCTTCTGCACACCAAGGCAGAGTGAAGTTTGTAAGAAAGAAGTATGGGTAAGGTAGAAAGAAAGGGCTTTACTGCTTTGCTAGAAAATTGGCCCATATTGGCGTTGTGCCCCCAAGACCATGAGTTTCAACCTGGAGTGGGTATGTGGAGTCTTTAGTGTTTATGGAGCCATGGCTGGTGTTGAGGCAGTGGGGAGGCCGCAGCATCAACCTTCTTGTTCCAGCCAGTCTGGGGTCTACCTGCTGTGGGCAGCAGTTCACTTGTTCAGTCTGGCGGGGCTTTTGGTAACTGCAAAATAGCTGACACATATGGCACAGATATTATCAAGAGACCTTGAGGAAAAAAAGTCCTTGACTTTGTTCGAAGGCTCCAGTATTATTATTTTGTCTTGTTTGACATTTTGCCCTTCAGGGCTCTAATGAAATTTATTCTTTGTTTTTCCCCATCCTCAGCAGAAGGCATGAGGGATCTTTGTTCCCCGACCTGGATCCTACCTTCAGCCCATGAATTTGACTGGTGGAGTCTTAGCCACCAGACCACCAGGGAAGCCCCTAAATGAATTTCTTGGTGAAAGATTTTCTACAGACAAAAGGCTGGTGGAGGACTTGACTGGGGGTTTCTTCTGGGAAAGCCTCAGTGGGTCCTGCTTGGTTACAGTCTGGCCCTTCCCTGGTCTGCCCCTGCCTGGCCTCTAAGCCCTGCAGGAGAAGGAAGTCGGCACAGAAACAGGCAGGAGGCCACATGGGAGTTCAGATGCCATATTTCCTTAGGGTGAAGTCTATATGTTGTCAGGGTGGCTGAGTGGTAAAGAATATGTCTGCAATGCAGGACATGCTGGGGACTTGAGTCTGGTCTCTGGACGAGTAAGATCCCCTGGAGTAGGAAATGGCACGCCACTACAGCATTTTTGCCTGGGAAACCCCTTAGACATTGGAGCCTGTGGCACCACAGTCCAAAGGGTCACAAAGAACCACCGAACAGGCACACAGGTAGGAAGGTAACATTTGTGCATTGCTGGTAACAGCAAAAATTCCATTTCTATATTTTATCCTGGTTCCTACAGTGGAGGAACCAATACAGGAAGGCAAGCTGGTAATCTTTGTCTCCTGAACACTGTTACCATCATGTCAGTGATGTCTCTCCAGGTTCAAATCAGTCTTGTTGGTTAGGCAGGCAGAGTTGGGATGTGTAAATCATAAGCAGACTGAAATCTTGGTCATAAACATCCCACACTGATAAGTCCTCTAACACAATAATGCATTTTCTTAAGACTTCACAAGAGCTGCTCCTCCCCTCTACTGTGACCCTATTCAGTCCCTTGAAGACTGGCGTCTGGGTCCTATGCACCCCCAGCTCCTCTCAAGACCACCAGGGCCCCTCTGCTCACATTAGGAACAGGCCTCTGAGCTCCTGGGTCTGTGCCACAGCGCTACCCCTGCTCCCCACACTGAGCCCCTCAGGGCTCCCCTCCAGAATGTGCCCTCTGAAAACCTCCCCAAGCCCTTGACCCCAGGGGGGGCTCAGATCCCTTGGCCCTCGCTCCTCCAGATCTGGCCCTTCCCCCTGCCCTGTGCCTGGCCTGAGCCTCAACCCAGCAGGAGAAGGAGGTCAGCACACAACCAGGCAGGAGACTGATCTCGGCCTGCAGTGACTCGAAGCAGGGTTTCAGCCCTGGCCAGAGACTGAGGTTGGGCTGTGGGAGGGAGAGCACTGGATCCTAACCACTAGACCACCAGGGTGAATGGCCGGTGACAAACCCTGACTCATTATCTATGTAGAGGTGAATCCCCACCTAGAGATGGAAATTGGTGAAGCAATCAGAGTCTTTATTAGGAGGGAAAGATAGACACACCAGAGGGCTCAAAGAGAGTAGGGGAGTCGGGCCTCATGGTAGTTAGGGTCACTTTTAAGGGGCATTTTTTCTGGATTTCCTTTAGCCAATCATCTTGCTTTTCCTGGCTCTGAGTCCCTTTTTGGTACACCTCAGGGTCCCCCTGGGCTTGTCAGGTGGCTCAGTGGTAAAGAACCCACCTGCCAATTCAAGAGACATGGGCTCGATCCCTGGCTTGGAAAGATCTCCTGGTGGAGATAAGGGCAACCCACTCCAGGTTCTTGCCTAGAAAATCTCATGGAGCCTGGTGCGTTACAATCCATGGGGTCACAAAAGATTCAGACACAACTTGGTTACACAACAGCACTAAGATTCAGTCTAGCCATTGAAATGAAGAAGAGTTACTTGTAACAAGAAAGATGCATGTAGGGCTTCCCTGGTGTTCCAGTGGTTAAGAGTCCACCTGCCAATGCAGGGGACATGGGTTCCATCCCTGGTCCAGGAGGATTTCACGGGCCTTGGGGCATTTAAGCCCGTGCTCCACAACTACTGAAGCCTGCCTGCCTAGAGCCCACGCTCCACAACAAGAGAAGCCACCACAACAAGAAGCGTGTGTCCCCCAAATAGAGTAGCCTCCACTCGCAGCACAGAGAAAGCCCCCACACAGCAACAAAGACCTAGTGCACCAGAAAAATAAAATAAAACCGCAACAACATATCGCAATAACAGGAAATGACGTGAGGAATGTTCATTTGTGGTTAGACCACTCGGGTGACAATCTGGGCTGCAGATGGAGTAAACACACCTGCTGGAGAAGTTTTCACACTGTCAGGCATGATGGTCCTGTTGAAGAAACTGAAAACACTACAGAGCACAAGTGTGATCTGCCTTGTAAATGCTTCCTGGGCCCTCCTTTCCTAGGAAGATTTCTGAGCTGATCCACTCCAGCACCACAGACAGCTCCCACTTCTGCCCTGCCTTTTCCCAGGTGGTTCATCAGGAGCTCAGCAAGCAGAGCAGGGCTGTCGACGGCCTAGAAAATATGATAGGCAGGATGGGAAAGAGTAGACCGAGACTAGTGGAGGCTTCAACATGGACCCCAGGTGGGCATAATGTGGGCAGGGATTGGAGACAGAGACTAGGAAGCTGTAGGTGAGAAAGGGGACGCTGACGACATGGGAAGGGACACCAGCCTCATCAGAGACAAGCCCTTTCTCCCCAGAATCTACCCAGAGGGAATCAGCCACAGCTCTGAATAGCAGGGAGCCTCATGAGCACAGAGGTCACCTGGAACCTCCTGGATTCTAGGTTCTATGTGCCCAGATTTAAATGAGCCCAATGTCAGTGCGTGCAGCCCTGCTCTTCAGAGACTATTCATCTTCCCCAAGGCTGAGTCATTTAGACATACTTTAAATTCACTGGCTCCGATGATAGAGAATCTGCCTGAAATGCAATCCCTGGGTCAGGGAGAAGGGAATGGCAACCCACTCCAGTATTCTTGCCTGGAGAATTCCATGGACAGAGGACCCTGGGGGGCTACAGTCCATGGGGTGGCAAAGAGTTGGACACAACTGAAGCGACTCTCACTGCACTAAATGCACTCTGAAAGTTGTAGGGGTTGTAACTTCAGGGCACTCGAACCTGGAGAGAATAGCTGTCATCAGCGTTGATTGCAAGCTTGGCCCCCGCCACATCTAGTCACTCATTCTTGACCAGTAAGAGCCCCTGAGGTTTGCTTTGCCTCATGCTTTTACAAATAAAAGCCCAGAAGTCAGAGCCACATCATATCCAGGTGTGATCCTGTCTTAATGAATAGTATATATGAGGAGTTTTGAGTGTCCAAGTGTTTGCAGAAATACTTTGGATAAAAAGACATCTGGGGATTCCCTAGTGGACTAAGTGGTTAAAAATCTGCTGGCAATGCAGGTAACTACATATGAAAAATTAAAGTGTTAATTGCTTAGTTGTGTCCGACTCTCTGCAACTTCATGGACTGTAGCCCTACAGGCTCCTTTGCCCATGGAATTCTCCAGGGAAGACCACTGGAGTGGGTGGCCATTCCCTTCTCCAGGGATCTTCCCAACCCAGGGATGGAATCCCATCTACTGAATTGCAGGCAGGTTATTTACCATCTGAGCCACCAGGGAAGCCCATCTACATATAAAATAGAAGAATATAATGTTTCACTTTAACTGATGCCTGGCCTAAATTTCCAGTCATACTAGCCATTGTTTTAAAATATCCCTTATGGGCAGAGACACTTTAACATATATTAAAATTAAACCAGTTTTCTTGTGATTATGAATTGGTTTCATAAAACAGCATCCAAGGGACCACTCCCCCACCCCTTGTTAAAACACTTAATGTGCTTCAAAGTAAATAAAAACATAGTCTTCAAAGATGAAAATTGTAAAACCCTAATTACTCAAGGGGTGATTATCCCCATTTCTCCATTTGACACACGAACCTTGCCTGGCCTAAGATTTGGGGGAAATTTTAGGTCATTCCATACTGGATGACTACTAATAATAGTGTGGCTTCATTGATTAGAGCCCCCAGACCCAACATCCAATATTGTCAAAACCACTAATTCTGTTCAATCAACAACTGGCACATATTTAGTTTTGTTCAGTGCCTGTGTCAACAGTCTCTCATCTAAGATAGCCTGCACTCCCAAAGGGACACAATTCCCCCATTTCAGGCTTCACACAGGTACCGCAAGGGCTCAGCATCTCAACTGCACACCCTCTGGGCAGACAATGATTTAGCGGCATCCCCCTTTCTCCAGGAGCACAGGTATTGAAACAGGAGCAGAATCCTATGGTCCTTGTGCCCCATGCCCCGCCATGTGCCTGCCTTTCTTCTACCTGAGGAAAACTTTAGTCAAAGAATGCCTGCAATCAAAGAAGTGAGAGATGGGAAAGCAAAGGAAGAGTCAAAGGAGATTAAAATTAACGTAGTGATTAAGCATAGTCAAGGATATTTAGCTGTTTCTGAAGGGCTATAGATAATATTCTGAGCAATATCCAGAGAGCCACGTTATAGACAGAGAAGCAACAAGTTGAGATGTTAATTACATGATGGTCAGACTGAACACAGGCTGTAAGCGGCCACTGTTTTCCTTGGGAATGGAATTTATGTTGAAAAACTGTTACATGTTGGGAGGGACAGTCAATGTACAAAGAACTGAATACAAAGTAGATAGTTTTAACCTTGGCTAGGGAGAAAAAAAGTCTTAAGTAATGTTCTTTTCCTGTATTTTCCTTCGAAAATATAGCAGCTGACTGTGCTGTTTCAGCATAGAGCAGCCCCCTCGCACTTCTGTCTGGAAAAGCTCTTGCCCCACTGGTTGCCAGGAAGGGTTTGGGTGGGGGAGCCGTCAGTCGGCCTTTGGACAGGTGTCCAGCATCCTGCCCCCCCGGCCCGCCGGCGCCTGAAATAAAGCAAACTTTCCTTCTTTCCGCCAACCTGGCCGGTCTGCTTGTTTGAGAGCGGAGCAGCCGCACCCACCACACTTCTTCCGACAGCAGCGTGAGGTTTCAGGATGACATCCGCCTTCAAGGAGATGCAGTGGAAGCACGTTTCATGTGCGAAGGACACAGACGTCTCACGCCTTCTGGTCCTTTCCTGGGGTTCTGAAGCAACACAGTGCTCACGTACACATCTCCCTTCCACATCAGAGTCAACAGACAGTCCCGTCAGCGCCCTCAGAGACGCCTGCACTCAAGGAGCTTCGGGAACGGTGTCTCCCGCCATCTGGAGTCCCTGCACGGCTTCTGATGGCCACAACGTGCCCAAGGATTCGGGTGCAATGACACTACCCCTAGCAAGCTTTCTCAGCCCTCTCGAGACACGAGTGCCTCCAGATTTGATTCTCACACACACGTAGCCCATGTGCCCACGGTCCCGGTCCCCGGCTTCTCAGAGACCACCTCCAGAGCTCCAAACACGCTCGGCTTATTCAAAAAGGGATATGCAGCAGCTGGCTTGGCCCCACACCTCTGCCCGCTTCCTGCAGAACTTTTTTCCCCAAACCACCAGATGTCAGCTCAGGCTTCGACACGCCCCCTCAAACTTCCACAGCGCTTTAAAACCTGCGGCTTTCCCTGGGTCCCTGCACCCTGCGCGGGCCCTCTCCTCACTAGGAGAGCAGTGAACGACTTTCAGCTTCTGTCTGTAGTGACCCTGGCCTCTCTGCGGAGACGCTCAGGCACCCCTGTCAATTAAGTCCCAGCCACCGCCTGACCGAAAGCAAGGCGATATTCATTATGTTTGGCGGGAGAGCCAGAACGATTTCCTTTATACGAGACCTCCTCCTGCGCTTCCTAAGGCACCTTGTGTGGATTTATCTCGAGGGTAAGATGATGCTCTTTCTGCCAAATGAATCACCCTACCAAGACGTGTTAAAGGAATTCATTGAACTGATTTGTCTGCGTGCAGTGAAACCTAGTTTGCACTTTTGGACAGGAAAGACTGCTGGTGCTACGAGAAACTGGTTTCTCGTTTCCGTTGCACCCAAGATGTCGTACTGCTTTAAGAAAGAACGTGATGAAGCAATGCGGGCAAATCCGGTTTAAACGGCATTTGGCACGACTTGGCAACGATTTGCTGAAGGATGCTTGACGTCCTTGTCGCGTCTCAAGGACGACGATCAGCTGAACTATGAACGAGAATTGAAAGGATTTGAAAACGGCATGACTCCTACACCTGTTTTGTTTGTGTGTGTTTCCCCCTATAACTTTCCAACCCAGTTTATGTTGACAAATTTAGTTACATGTTAGGAGGGACAGTCCCCATACAAAAATACTCAATACGAAATTCATATTTTTACCCCAAATCTTTACCCTTTAATCTTTTCCAGTATTTTTTCAGAAAATACTCCCTTTGTAAATTCAAATTTGTCCGTTTTGAGTCTTCTGACTCAGCATTTTGAACACTTCCATTTCTTGTGTTGGTAGCGCTTTGCAGGTTCTCCTGTCTCTTGTTTTTGCCTCTCAAATTCTTGTTTCTTCGCCGCACATGGAGCTTGCTCATATTCTTCGTGTGCCTTTTGGTTTGATGTTTTCTTTTGCTTTGGAATGTTTCATAGAGTATATTCTCGTGCTGCAGTGCCCTTCTGGCAGAAGCCGTTCAGTGCTACAATGTCCTTCAGACAAAGCCTGGTCAGGCGTACCTTGGTCTTCTGGCAAAGACTGCTCACCTTGTTCTAACCGGGATTGGTCAGCTTTTCTCAGCTGCTTGCTGAGTCTTTCCTCTCCAGCTAAATAGAGATGGTTCCAGTGACCAGGGTGTTAGGGCAAGCGCACTGATTGTAACCACCCACCCTGGCCAGGCACTATAGTAACCATTTGCAGGAGTTGTTTTATGACAGGACCTTCTGGCAAGGAAGACGGAACTACTAAGCCTCCACTTATTAGAAGAAGAAGTTTGGGAGAGATCCCAAGGAGACTCCACATGTCCGACCACATCCCAGAATCCTTCTCTCTGGCATCCATCTGGCCTGAGGTAGGTGTGCACCACCAGGAAGGACTCTGAGTCAGAATGTTTGGCTAAAGACAACCCGGAAACTAATCCCATCACCATAACACCCATGACCACAAGCCATGTGACAGAGCTGTTCTCCTGCGTTCCATTACCCTATGGCTCTCCACCCGGGTGCTCTTTCCCAAGAAAATCTCTTGCTTTGTCAGCACATGTGTCTCCTCCAACAATTCATTTCTAAGTGTTAGACAAGGGCCCAGGTTTGGGCCCTGGAAGGGGTCTCTGCTCCTGCAACAAGGGTACCAATCTGTGCACTGGGATTCGCCTGAGCTCATCTCACATGCTAGTAAAGTAATGCTCAATATTCTCCAAGCCAGGCTTCAGCAATACGTGAACCATGAACTTCCAGATGTTCGAGCTGATTTTCGAAAAGGCAGAGGGACCAGAGATCAAATTGCCAACATCCTCTGGATCAAGGAAAAAGCAAGAGAGTTCCAGAAAAACATCTATTTCTGCTTTATTGACTATGCAAAAGCCTCTGACTGTGTGGATCACAATAAACTGTGGAAAATTCTGAAAGAGATGGGAATACCAGACCCCCTGATCTGCCTCTTGAGAAATCTGTATGCAGGTCAGGAAGCAACAGTTAGAACTGGACATGGAACAACAGACTGGATCCAAATAGGAAAAGGAGTACATCAAGGCTGTATATTGTCACCCTGCTTATTTAACTTCTATGCAGAGTACATCATGAGAAACGCTGGACTGGAAGAAACACAAGCTGAAATCAAGATTGCCAAGAGAAATATCAATAATCTCAGATATGCAGATGACACCACCCTTATGGCAGAAAGTGAAGAGGAACTCAAAAGCCTCTTGAAGAAAGTGAAAGTGGAGAGTGAAAAAGTTGGCTTAAAGCTCAACATTCAGAAAACGAAGATCATGGCATCCAGTCCCATCACTTCATGGGAAATAGATGGGGAAACAGTGGAAACAGTGTCAGACTTTATCTTTTTGGGCTCCAAAATGACTGCAGATGGTGACTGCAGCCATGAAATTAAAAGACGCTTGCTCCTTGGAAGTAAAGTTATGACCAACCTAGATAGCATATTCAAATCAGAGGCATTGCTTTGTCAACTAAAGTCCGTCTAGTCAAGGCTATGGTTTTTCCAGTGGTCATGTATGGATGTGAGAGTTGGACTGTGAAGAAGACTGAGCGCCAAAGAATTGATGCTTTTGACCTGTGGTGTTGGAGAAGACTCTTGAGAATCCCTTGGACTGCACGGAGATCCAACCAGTCCATTCTGAAGGAGATCAGCCCTGGGATTTCTTTGGAAGGAATGATGCTAAAGCTGAAACTCCAGTACTTTGGCCACCTCATGCGAAGAGTTGACTCATTGGAAAAGACTCTGATGCTGGGAGGGATTGGGGGCAGGAGGAGAAGGGGACAACAGAGGATGAGATGGCTGGATGGCATCACTGATTTGATGGTCGTGAGTCTAAGGGAACTCTGCGAGATGGTGATGGACAGGGAGGCCTGGCGTGCTGCGATTCATGGGGTCACAGAGTCAGACACGACTGACAAACTGAACTGAACTGAGCTGAACTGAGCCTTATTTTCCCTCCAGAGCAATATCTTGGAAGTTTGCTGAATCTTTAGTTTTCTTTGAAATGGGAAGCCTCATCCCTCGCGAATGCTCCCCATGAGGGCTACAGATGGTTATTACATTGCTATGTACTCTGCTTTACATTCTTATTTCTGAATCCCGCCGATGAGACTCCTTCTTCTTGCATCCCAAAACACCCTGTCCATGCCCCTCTCCCCCGACCCATGGTGCCCTCCATCTACAACTTAAAAAAAAAAATTGGAACTTGATACCTGAGTAAAATAAAGATATAAGTAAATGCAGTGCAGTGGATGGTGTGTTTCTTTGGTGTGGTTTGCCTGATGTCCAGCCCAGGGTCTTTCCCATGGACCCTAGAGTGGGAGTGGGTCTCCAGCAGGAGAAAGTGCAAGGGTGGGGGTAGGAGTCGACAGGAGCCCTCTGTCGGGGGTGGAGGCCAGGGTGCTGGGGTGCAGATGTGGTTCAGAGAAACGGGAAGGGGAGTGGAGGTCCACAGGCTCAAACTGTGGACTTGAGACCAGACAGGTTTTGAGAAAATCCTGCCTCAGTAGCCGAATATGCAGAGAAGCTGCGGTGGCACTGGATGGTTTGAGAAGGCAATTTCTGACGTCAAATCACATCCCAATCAGGATGTATACCAATGGAGCCCAGAGGAGAAATTGGAGCCTAGAAGATAAAGTGCGCGCATGAAAAGGGTGCATAGAAACCTTCCAATGGCTTCCTGATGTGAACGTTTTGTCCATGGGACAAAAAGACCCAGATCTGGCCTTTCTTAACATATTGTTATGGCTTTCTGAATATTATAATATTATATTAATATTATATTAGTATAATATAATGATATTATAGTAATTAAATGTCAATATAAATTATAATTTATATAATCTATATTTTAAATTTGTACATGAATTTTAAAGTTTATATATAATATAAATTTTATTTTTATTACAATTGAATTAATATATTATTAATGATAATAATTAAGATATATTCTATTACTATAATATATTATGTGAATATATATTATATTTAATGTTTTAATTATCTTATATATTATAGTAAATATTATTTTATATAATATATCAATTATATATAAAATTGTATAAATGATAAGGTAGAATAACAGATGATTCTAAAGAATGTATTATATATAATATATAATATTTGATATAATGACATTATATATAATTATATATTTTAGTAATGTTAAAAATTATATATAATATGTTATATATAATATTTAGCAATATATAATATATGTTACATAATGTATAATAAGAATATATACAATATATAATATGTATTATAAATGTACATTGTACATTATATGTAAAGCATATAATTTATCTATAATATTATCTATTTATGTATTATGTTAATATCAATATGTTGTATATAATAATATGTACTCTATAACAATATATTATATAATCTTTTACTATATATTATTATGCTATATATTATATCATTGTATATGTAATATTTTATTTATATATTTATTATTATAGATTTTGAGCATATATTAAAACTTATTGCATTTTTAAATGCCTTAAAACTAAAACCAAGAAACAAGCAATTGATTTTCTTTAACAACATTAAATTTTATAATCTATAAGACATAAAAATTTATGGCTAATTTTTCCTTATGTAGTGCAATATATGTACTTAGTAAACTGAAATATATTTAGTGTTTTTTTCATAAAAGGCAAAGGTAAGTAAACATGGACTTGTTCACAAGTCAATGTTTCAGTATTTTATCTAAAACTGATTTAACTCTTCAATGAATTCTCATCATGGAACTTAATTTAACAAAACTCTAATGGTTTAAATTCCCGAGAATCCAAAAAGACAAAAGATAATTCTTTTAAGGAGCTTACCTAAAGGCTTTTCTACCATTTATCTCAGTTATTTATGACAATATATCACTATGGGTCAACTTTTGTGCTGACAAATTTTGCAACAGCTGTGACCTACTGACTAGCAGTAGAACCAGGTACAAGGAAAGTCGGTGCTGAGGCTAAATGTTGGTGTCTCGTGCCTCTAGTAATCAGACACAATTAAACAAGCAAAACTGACATCAGTACCAGACAGAGACTTAATATTGAACATTTCTCAGATTTTGTGAGTCTTAGAAATTTGTAAGCACTTATTTTTCTTTAAGTCAATGGAATAGAGCTCATTTAGAAGTTAATCTCAGGAATATTTTCTAAAGATAAAGACACTCACTGAGACACACACACGAGCAGAGATCTGTTTCATCATTTTATATTTCATGAATCAGGCACTGCATTTAAGCTTGTCGGTTTATGAAAAAGAGAGAGAATAACAAATGTACACACTTGAGGTCAAACGCATCTTTTTCTTCCCTCCTTCCACCCCCCTCCCCTGGCTCAATTTCAATCCTTCTAAGTAAGCCAAGGCTGAAACGCAGGCAATGTGGGCTGTGTTTGTATGAATACTTCAGGGAAATGTTTTTTTTTTAATTTATTTATTTTAATTAGAGGCTAATTACAATATTGTATTGGTTTTGCCATACATGAACATGAATCCGCCACGGGTGTACACGTGTTCCCAATCTGAACCCCTCTCCCACCTCCGACCCCATACCATCCTTCTGGGGCATCCCAGTGCACCAGCCCCAAGCATCCTGTATCCTGCATCAAACCTGGACTGGCGATTCATTCCTTTTATGATATTATACATGTTTCAATGCCATTCTCCCAAATCGTTCCCCCCTTGAGGGACATGTTGAGGCTTAACATCAATTTTTCTCCTAAGAATATCTTTATTCTCAAAGCGCGAGTGTTCTAGAAAACTAAAGTGTGTCATCAAGCCATCTCTCTCCAACTGCACATGCAAAAAAACCAGTTCTGAAATTTCAAAAGAGTTTCATCTCAACCATATTCTCCGAAGTCTAAAGAATATTGTGACTACATAGTGTTAAACTATTTTGTCCTTGTTAATAGGTTTAAACGTGTAGGTTGACTGCTGCTGCTTCTGCTACTAAGTCGCTTCACTCGTGTCCAACTCTGTGCGACCCCATAGACGGCAACCCACCAGGCTCCGCCGTCCCTGGGATTCTCCTGGCAAGAACACTGGAGTGGGTTGCCATTTCTTTCTCCAATGCATGAAAGTGAAAAGTGAAAGTGAAGTCACTAAGTCATGTCTGAATCTTCGTGACTGCATGGACTGCAGCCTACCAGACTCCTCCGTCCATTGGATTTTCCAGGCAACAGTACTGAAGTGTGTTGCCATTGCCTTCTCCGTGGCTTGACTAGTCTTCCAAAATGTGTCCTAGGTGGTTATCAGAGGGAATCAAAGGAGGGCTTCCCATTTTTGAACGGACACCCATGAGCCACATACAAACCAGACCTCATTAGCTGATGGAAACCTTATACGAGGGGGAAGACACCAGAAAGCATAAAGCTCAGAGTGGCTGTTTCCAACTCCTGCCAAGTCCATGACCTTAGTCCTTAGATCTCACAGGTGGGATTTCCAACATGAAAGCTAACCAGACAAACACTCACTGTTCCCCAGATGGAAACAAATGTTCCTCAGATGGACATGTTGAAGGAGCCTCAGATACATGGCGGGGGACTCACCCAGACGCTGGCCAAGATGTCTCAATGTCCAAGACGCTGTCCTTCTCCTTCCTCAAAATAATTCCTTGGAGCAGCAAAATTCAAGCTGGTATGGGCTGGAAGAAGACAGGAACATCCTTGAGGCGAAGGTGGCCTCCCCACCCTCTAGGGCGGCCCTTCCTCTTCCCTCCTCTACCGCCTTGGTGTCCCCACTGCCTGCTTGGTGGACCGAGTATGACTGGGGCTCAGCCTTCTTGACACGGGTCCTCGGGGATCAGGCCTCTGAAGGAATCTTCCCAGCGTTCCAACCTTCTGGAAAGAGGCTGCGTGGAGGAAAAATCTAGAGAGTGTGATGGGGCCAGGGGACACCCAGGGGGTCACCCCTAAGCCAACCCCACACGGGACTCCAAATTTGTTACCCAAATTCAGCCTCTGCACACCAAGGCAGAGTGAAGTCTATAAGAAAGAAGTTTGGGTGAAGTAGAAAGAAAGAGCTTTACTGCTTTGCTAGGAAAAATGGGCCACATTGGCCTAGTGCCCCCAAGACCGTGAGTGCCAGCCTGGAGCGGGTATGTGGAGTCTTTAGTGTTTATGGAGCCATGGCTGGTGTTGAGGCAGTGGGGAGGCCACAGCATCAACCTTCTTGTTCCAGCCAGTCTGGGGTCTACCTGCTGTGGGCAGCAGTTCACTTGTTCAGCCTGGTGGGGGTTTCGGTAACTGCAAAATAGCTCACACATAAGGCACAGAATATTACCAAGAGACCTTGAGGAAGAAAAGTCCTTGACTTTGTTTGATGGCTTCAGTATTATTTTGTCTTGTTTGACATTTTCCCCTTCAGGATCCTCTCACTGCTTTGATGAAATTTATTCTTTGTTTTCCCCCATCCTTCCAGAAGGCATGAGGGATCTTTGTTCCCCGACCTGGATCCTACCTTCAGCCCATGAATTTGGTGGAGTCTTAGCCACCAGACCACCAGGGAAGCCCCTAAATGGATGATTTGGTGAAAGATTTTCTACAGACAAAAGGCTGGTGGAGGACTTGACTAGGGGTTTCTTCTGGGAAAGCCTCAGTGGGTCCTGCTTGGTTACAATCTAGCCCTTCCCTGGTCTGCCCCTGCCTGGTGTCTCAGCCCTCCAGGAGAAGGAAGTCAGCACAGAAACAGGCAGGAGGCCACAGGAGAGTTCAGATGCCATTTATTTCTTTAGGGTGAAGTGTACACGTTGTCAGGGTGGCTGAGGGGTAAAGAATATGCCTGCAATGCAGGACATGGCGGGGGCTTGAGTCTGGTCTCTGGATGCATAAGATCCCCTGGAGTAGGAAATGGCATGCCACTACAGTATTTTTGCCTGGGAAACCCCATGGACAATGGAGCCTTGGGGGCCACAGTCCAAAGGGTCACAAAGAACCACCGAACAGGCACACAGGTAGGAAAGTAACATTTGTGCATTGCTGGTAACAGCAAAAATTCAGTTTCTGTATTTTGTCCTGATTCCTGCAGTGGAGGAACCAGTACAGGAAGGCAAGCTGGTAATCTTGTCTCCTGAACACTGTTACCATCATGTCAGTGATGTCTCTCCAGGTTCAAATCAGTCTTGTTGGTTAGGCAGGCAGAGTTGGGATGTGTAAATCATAAGCGGACTGAAATCTTGGTCATAAACATCCCACACTGATAAGTCCTCTAACACAGTAATGCATTTTCTTAAGACTTCACAAGAGCTGCTCCTCCCCTCTACTGTGACCCTATTTAGTCCCTTGAAGACTGGCGTCTGGGTCCTATATGCCCCCAGCTTCTCTCAAGACCACCAGGGCCCCTCTGCTCACATTAGGAACAGGCCTCTGAGCTCCTGGGTCTGTGCCACAGCGCTACCCCTGCTCCCCACACTGAGCCCCTCAGGGCTCCCCTCCAGAATGTGCCCTCTGAAAACCTCCCCAAGCCCTTGACCCCAGGGGGGCTCAGATCCCTTGGCCCTCGCTCCTCCAGATCTGGCCCTTCCCCTGCCCTGTGCCTGGCCTGAGCCTCAACCCAGCAGGAGAAGGAGGTCAGCACACAACCAGGCAGGAGACTGATCTCAGCCTGCAGTGACTTGAAGCAGGGTTTCAGCCCTGGCCAGAGACTGAGGTCGGGCTGTGGGAGGGAGAGCACTGGATCCTAAGCGATAGACCACCAGGGTGAATGGCTGTTGATAAACCCTGACTCATTATCTATGTAGAGGTGAACCCCACCTAGAGATGGAAAATGGTGAAGCAAGCAAGTGTTTATTAGGAGGGAAAGGGTGCTTGTGGATAGACTCGCCAGAGGGCTCAGAGAGAGTGGGGAAGTCAGGCCTCATGGTAGTTAGAATCACTTTTATGGGGCATTTCTTCTGGATTTCCTTTAGCCAATCATCTTGCTTTTCCTGGCTCTGAGTCCCTTTTTGGTACACCTCAGGGTCCCCCTGGGCTTGTCAGGTGGCTCAGTGGTAAAGAACCCACCTGCCAATTCAAGAGACATGGGCTCGATCCCTGGCTTGGAAAGATCTCCTGGTGGAGATAAGGGCAACCCACTCCAGGTTCTTGCCTAGAAAATCTCATGGAGCCTGGTGCGTTACAATCCATGGGGTCACAAAAGATTCAGACACAACTTGGTTACACAACAGCACTAAGATTCAGTCTAGCCATTGAAATGAAGAAGAGTTACTTGTAACAAGAAAGATGCATGTAGGGCTTCCCTGGTGTTCCAGTGGTTAAGAGTCCACCTGCCAATGCAGGGGACATGGGTTCCATCCCTGGTCCAGGAGGATTTCACGGGCCTTGGGGCATTTAAGCCCGTGCTCCACAACTACTGAAGCCTGCCTGCCTAGAGCCCACGCTCCACAACAAGAGAAGCCACCACAACAAGAAGCATGTGTCCCCCAAATAGAGTAGCCTCCACTCGCAGCACAGAGAAAGCCCCCACACAGCAACAAAGACCTAGTGCACCAATAAAATAAAATAAAACCACAACAACATATTGCAATAACAGGAAATGACGTGAGGAATGTTCATTTGTGGTTAGACCACTCGGGTGAGAATCTGGGCTGCAGATGGAGTAAACACACCTGCTGGAGAAGTTTTCACACTGTCAGGCATGGTGGTCCTGTTGAAGAAACCGAAAACACTACAGAGCACGAGTGTGATCTGCCTTGTAAATGCTTCCTGGGCCCTCCTTTCCTAGGAAGATTTCTGAGCTGATCCACTCCAGCACCGCAGACAGCTCCCACTTCTGCCCTGCCTTTTCCCAGGTGGTTCATCAGGAGCTCAGCAAGCAGAGGAGGGCTGTCGACGGCCTGGACAATATGATAGGCAGGATAGGAAAGATTAGACCGAGACTAGGCGAGGCTTCAACATGGACCCCAGGTGGGCATACTGTGGGCAGGGATTGGAGACAGAGACTAGGAAGCTGTAGGTGAGAAAGGGGACGCTGACGACATGGGAAAGGACACCAGCCTCATCAGAGACAAGCCCTTTCTCCCCAGAATCTACCCAGAGGGAATCAGCCACAGCTCTGAATAGCAGGGAGCCTCATGAGCACAGAGGTCACCTGGAACCTCCTGGATTCTAGGTTCTATGTGCCCAGATTTAAATGAGCCCAATGTCAGTGCGTGCAGCCCTGCTCTTCAGAGACTATTCATCTTCCCCAAGGCTGAGTCATTTAGACATACTTTAAATTCACTGGCTCCGATGATAGAGAATCTGCCTGAAATGCAATCCCTGGGTCAGGGAGAAGGGAATGGCAACCCACTCCAGTATTCTTGCCTGGAGAATTCCATGGACAGAGGACCCTGGCGGGCTACAGTCCATGGGGTGGCAAAGAGTTGGACACAACTGAAGCGACTCTCACTGCACTAAATGCACTCTGAAAGTTGTAGGGGTTGTAACTTCAGGGCACTCGAACCTGGAGAGAATAGCTGTCATCAGCGTTGATTGCAAGCTTGGCCCCCGCCACATCTAGTCACTCATTCTTGACCAGTAAGAGCCCCTGAGGTTTGCTTTGCCTCATGCTTTTACAAATAAAAGCCCAGAAGTCAGAGCCACATCATATCCAGGTGTGATCCTGTCTTAATGAATAGTATATATGAGGAGTTTTGAGTGTCCAAGTGTTTGCAGAAATACTTTGGATAAAAAGACATCTGGGGATTCCCTAGTGGACTAAGTGGTTAAAAATCTGCTGGCAATGCAGGTAACTACATATGAAAAATTAAAGTGTTAATTGCTCAGTTGTGTCCGACTCTCTGCAACTTCATGGACTGTAGCCCTACAGGCTCCTTTGTCCATGGAATTCTCCAGGGAAGACCACTGGAGTGGGTGGCCATTCCCTTCTCCAGGGATCTTCCCAACCCAGGGATGGAATCCCATCTACTGAATTGCAGGCAGGTTATTTACCATCTGAGCCACCAGGGAAGCCCATCTACATATAAAATAGAAGAATATAATGTTTCACTTTAACTGATGCCTGGCCTAAATTTCCAGTCATACTAGCCATTGTTTTAAAATATCCCTTATGGGCAGAGACACTTTAACATATATTAAAATTAAACCAGTTTTCTTGTGATTATGAATTGGTTTCATAAAACAGCATCCAAGGGACCACTCCCCCACCCCTTGTTAAAACACTTAATGTGCTTCAAAGTAAATAAAAACATAGTCTTCAAAGATGAAAATTGTAAAACCCTAATTACTCAAGGGGTGATTATCCCCATTTCTCCATTTGACACACGAACCTTGCCTGGCCTAAGATTTGGGGGAAATTTTAGGGCATTCCATACTGGATGACTACTAATAATAGTGTGGCTTCATTGATTAGAGCCCCCAGACCCAACATCCAATATTGTCAAAACCACTAATTCTGTTCAATCAACAACTGGCACATATTTAGTTTTGTTCAGTGCCTGTGTCAACAGTCTCTCATCTAAGATAGCCTGCACTCCCAAAGGGACACAATTCCCCCATTTCAGGCTTCACACAGGTACCGCAAGGGCTCAGCATCTCAACTGCACACCCTCTGGGCAGACAATGATTTAGCGGCATCCCCCTTTCTCCAGGAGCACAGGTATTGAAACAGGAGCAGAATCCTATGGTCCTTGTGCCCCATGCCCCGCCATGTGCCTGCCTTTCTTCTACCTGAGGAAAACTTTAGTCAAAGAATGCCTGCAATCAAAGAAGTGAGAGATGGGAAAGCAAAGGAAGAGTCAAAGGAGATTAAAATTAACGTAGTGATTAAGCATAGTCAAGGATATTTAGCTGTTTCTGAAGGGCTATAGATAATATTCTGAGCAATATCCAGAGAGCCACGTTATAGACAGAGAAGCAACAAGTTGAGATGTTAATTACATGATGGTCAGACTGAACACAGGCTGTAAGCGGCCACTGTTTTCCTTGGGAATGGAATTTATGTTGAAAAACTGTTACATGTTGGGAGGGACAGTCAATGTACAAAGAACTGAATACAAAGTAGATAGTTTTAACCTTGGCTAGGGAGAAAAAAAGTCTTAAGTAATGTTCTTTTCCTGTATTTTCCTTCGAAAATATAGCAGCTGACTGTGCTGTTTCAGCATAGAGCAGCCCCCTCGCACTTCTGTCTGGAAAAGCTCTTGCCCCACTGGTTGCCAGGAAGGGTGTGGGTGGGGGAGCGGTCAGTCCGCTTTGGACAGCTGTCCAGCATCCTCCCCACCCCGGCCCGGCCCGCTGGCGCCTGAAATAAAGCAAACTTTCCTTCTTTCCGCCAACCTGGCCGGTCTGCTTGTTTGAGAGCGGAGCAGCCGCACCCACCACACTTCTTCCGACAGCAGTGTGAGGTTTCAGGATGACATCCGCCTTCAAGGAGATGCAGTGGAAGCACGTTTCATGTGCGAAGGACACAGACGTCTCACGCCTTCTGGTCCTTTCCTGGGGTTCTGAAGCAACACAGTGCTCACGTACACATCTCCCTTCCACATCAGAGTCAACAGACAGTCCCGTCAGCGCCCTCAGAGACGCCTGCACTCAAGGAGCTTCGGGAACGGTGTCTCCCGCCATCTGGAGTCCCTGCACGGCTTCTGATGGCCACAACGTGCCCAAGGATTCGGGTGCAATGACACTACCCCTAGCAAGCTTTCTCAGCCCTCTCGAGACACGAGTGCCTCCAGATTTGATTCTCACACACACGTAGCCCATGTGCCCACGGTCCCGGTCCCCGGCTTCTCAGAGACCACCTCCAGAGCTCCAAACACGCTCGGCTTATTCAAAAAGGGATATGCAGCAGCTGGCTTGGCCCCACACCTCTGCCCGCTTCCTGCAGAACTTTTTTCCCCAAACCACCAGATGTCAGCTCAGGCTTCGACACGCCCCCTCAAACTTCCACAGCGCTTTAAAACCTGCGGCTTTCCCTGGGTCCCTGCACCCTGCGCGGGCCCTCTCCTCACTAGGAGAGCAGTGAACGACTTTCAGCTTCTGTCTGTAGTGACCCTGGCCTCTCTGCGGAGACGCTCAGGCACCCCTGTCAATTAAGTCCCAGCCACCGCCTGACCGAAAGCAAGGCGATATTCATTATGTTTGGCGGGAGAGCCAGAACGATTTCCTTTATACGAGACCTCCTCCTGCGCTTCCTAAGGCACCTTGTGTGGATTTATCTCGAGGGTAAGATGATGCTCTTTCTGCCAAATGAATCACCCTACCAAGACGTGTTAAAGGAATTCATTGAACTGATTTGTCTGCGTGCAGTGAAACCTAGTTTGCACTTTTGGACAGGAAAGACTGCTGGTGCTACGAGAAACTGGTTTCTCGTTTCCGTTGCACCCAAGATGTCGTACTGCTTTAAGAAAGAACGTGATGAAGCAATGCGGGCAAATCCGGTTTAAACGGCATTTGGCACGACTTGGCAACGATTTGCTGAAGGATGCTTGACGTCCTTGTCGCGTCTCAAGGACGACGATCAGCTGAACTATGAACGAGAATTGAAAGGATTTGAAAACGGCATGACTCCTACACCTGTTTTGTGTGTTTCCCCAATAGCTTCCCAATCCAGTTTATGCTGACAAATGTAGTTACACGTTAGGAGGGACAACCCCTGTGCAAAAGTACTCAGTAGCAAGTAGATAGTTTTAACCTTGTTTAGTCAGGCAACAAGTCTTAAGCAATGTTCTTTTCCTGTATTTTCCTTCGAAAATATAGCAGCTGACTGTGCTGTTTCAGCATAGAGCAGCCCCCTCGCACTTCTGTCTGGAAAAGCTCTTGCCCCACTGGTTGCCAGGAAGGGTTTGGGTGGGGGAGCGGTCAGTCGGCCTTTGGACAGGTGTCCAGCATCCTCCCCCGCCCCGGCACGCTGGCGCCTGAAATAAAGCAAACTTTCCTTCTTTCCGCCAACCTGGCCGGTCTGCTTGTTTGAGAGCGGAGCAGCCGCACCCACCACACTTCTTCCGACAGCAGCGTGAGGTTTCAGGATGACATCCGCCTTCAAGGAGATGCAGTGGAAGCACGTTTCATGTGCGAAGGACACAGACGTCTCACGCCTTCTGGTCCTTTCCTGGGGTTCTGAAGCAACACAGTGCTCACGTACACATCTCCCTTCCACATCAGAGTCAACAGACAGTCCCGTCAGCGCCCTCAGAGACGCCTGCACTCAAGGAGCTTCGGGAACGGTGTCTCCCGCCATCTGGAGTCCCTGCACGGCTTCTGATGGCCACAACGTGCCCAAGGATTCGGGTGCAATGACACTACCCCTAGCAAGCTTTCTCAGCCCTCTCGAGACACGAGTGCCTCCAGATTTGATTCTCACACACACGTAGCCCATGTGCCCACGGTCCCGGTCCCCGGCTTCTCAGAGACCACCTCCAGAGCTCCAAACACGCTCGGCTTATTCAAAAAGGGATATGCAGCAGCTGGCTTGGCCCCACACCTCTGCCCGCTTCCTGCAGAACTTTTTTCCCCAAACCACCAGATGTCAGCTCAGGCTTCGACACGCCCCCTCAAACTTCCACAGCGCTTTAAAACCTGCGGCTTTCCCTGGGTCCCTGCACCCTGCGCGGGCCCTCTCCTCACTAGGAGAGCAGTGAACGACTTTCAGCTTCTGTCTGTAGTGACCCTGGCCTCTCTGCGGAGACGCTCAGGCACCCCTGTCAATTAAGTCCCAGCCACCGCCTGACCGAAAGCAAGGCGATATTCATTATGTTTGGCGGGAGAGCCAGAACGATTTCCTTTATACGAGACCTCCTCCTGCGCTTCCTAAGGCACCTTGTGTGGATTTATCTCGAGGGTAAGATGATGCTCTTTCTGCCAAATGAATCACCCTACCAAGACGTGTTAAAGGAATTCATTGAACTGATTTGTCTGCGTGCAGTGAAACCTAGTTTGCACTTTTGGACAGGAAAGACTGCTGGTGCTACGAGAAACTGGTTTCTCGTTTCCGTTGCACCCAAGATGTCGTACTGCTTTAAGAAAGAACGTGATGAAGCAATGCGGGCAAATCCGGTTTAAACGGCATTTGGCACGACTTGGCAACGATTTGCTGAAGGATGCTTGACGTCCTTGTCGCGTCTCAAGGACGACGATCAGCTGAACTATGAACGAGAATTGAAAGGATTTGAAAACGGCATGACTCCTACACCTGTTTTGTTTGTGTGTGTTTCCCCCTATAACTTTCCAACCCAGTTTATGTTGACAAATTTAGTTACATGTTAGGAGGGACAGTCCCCATACAAAAATACTCAATACGAAGTTCATATTTTTACCCCAAATCTTTACCCTTTAATCTTTTCCGGTATTTTTTCAGAAAATACTCCCTTTGTAAATTCAAATTTGTCCGTTTTGAGTCTTCTGACTCAGCATTTTGAACACTTCCATTTCTTGTGTTGGTAGCGCTTTGCAGGTTCTCCTGTCTCTTGTTTTTGCCTCTCAAATTCTTGTTTCTTCGCCACACATGGAGCTTGCTCATATTCTTCGTGTGCCTTTTGGTTTGATGTTTTCTTTTGCTTTGGAATGTTTCATAGAGTATATTCTCGTGCTGCAGTGCCCTTCTGGCAGAAGCCGTTCAGTGCTACAATGTCCTTCAGACAAAGCCTGGTCAGGCGTACCTTGGTCTTCTGGCAAAGACTGCTCACCTTGTTCTAACCAGGATTGGTCAGCTTTTCTCAGCTGCTTGCTGAGTCTTTCCTCTCCAGCTAAATAGAGATGGTTCCAGTGACCAGGGTGTTAGGGCAAGCGCACTGATTGTAACCACCCACCCTGGCCAGGCACTATAGTAACCATTTGCAGGAGTTGTTTTATGACAGGACCTTCTGGCAAGGAAGACGGAACTACTAAGCCTCCACTTATTAGAAGAAGAAGTTTGGGAGAGATCCCAAGGAGACTCCACATGTCCGACCACATCCCAGAATCCTTCTCTCTGGCATCCATCTGGCCTGAGGTAGGTGTGCACCACCAGGAAGGACTCTGAGTCAGAATGTTTGGCTAAAGACAACCCGGAAACTAATCCCATCACCATAACACCCATGACCACAAGCCATGTGACAGAGCTGTTCTCCTGCGTTCCATTACCCTATGGCTCTCCACCCGGGTGCTCTTTCCCAAGAAAATCTCTTGCTTTGTCAGCACATGTGTCTCCTCCAACAATTCATTTCTAAGTGTTAGACAAGGGCCCAGGTTTGGGCCCTGGAAGGGGTCTCTGCTCCTGCAACAAGGGTACCAATCTGTGCACTGGGATTCGCCTGAGCTCATCTCACATGCTAGTAAAGTAATGCTCAATATTCTCCAAGCCAGGCTTCAGCAATACGTGAACCATGAACTTCCAGATGTTCGAGCTGATTTTCGAAAAGGCAGAGGGACCAGAGATCAAATTGCCAACATCCTCTGGATCAAGGAAAAAGCAAGAGAGTTCCAGAAAAACATCTATTTCTGCTTTATTGACTATGCAAAAGCCTCTGACTGTGTGGATCACAATAAACTGTGGAAAATTCTGAAAGAGATGGGAATACCAGACCCCCTGATCTGCCTCTTGAGAAATCTGTATGCAGGTCAGGAAGCAACAGTTAGAACTGGACATGGAACAACAGACTGGATCCAAATAGGAAAAGGAGTACATCAAGGCTGTATATTGTCACCCTGCTTATTTAACTTCTATGCAGAGTACATCATGAGAAACGCTGGACTGGAAGAAACACAAGCTGAAATCAAGATTGCCAAGAGAAATATCAATAATCTCAGATATGCAGATGACACCACCCTTATGGCAGAAAGTGAAGAGGAACTCAAAAGCCTCTTGAAGAAAGTGAAAGTGGAGAGTGAAAAAGTTGGCTTAAAGCTCAACATTCAGAAAACGAAGATCATGGCATCCAGTCCCATCACTTCATGGGAAATAGATGGGGAAACAGTGGAAACAGTGTCAGAATTTATTTTTGGGGGGCTCCAAAACGACTGCAGATGGTGACTGCAGCCATGAAATTAAAAGACGCTTGCTCCTTGGAAGTAAAGTTATGACCAACCTAGATAGCATATTCAAATCAGAGGCATTGCTTTGTCAACTAAAGTCCGTCTAGTCAAGGCTATGGTTTTTCCAGTGGTCATGTATGGATGTGAGAGTTGGACTGTGAAGAAGACTGAGCGCCAAAGAATTGATGCTTTTGAACTGTGGTGTTGGAGAAGACTCTTGAGAATCCCTTGGACTGCACGGAGATCCAACCAGTCCATTCTGAAGGAGATCAGCCCTGGGATTTCTTTGGAAGGAATGATGCTAAAGCTGAAACTCCAGTACTTTGGCCACCTCATGCGAAGAGTTGACTCATTGGAAAAGACTCTGATGCTGGGAGGGATTGGGGACAGGAGGAGAAGGGGACGACAGAGGATGAGATGGCTGGGTGGCATCACTGATTTGATGGTCGTGAGTCTAAGTGAACTCTGCGAGATGGTGATGGCCAGGGAGGCCTGGCGTGCTGCGATTCATGGGGTCACAGAGTCAGACACGACTGACAAACTGAACTGAACTGAGCTGAACTGAGCCTTATTTTCCCTCCAGAGCAATATCTTGGAAGTTTGCTGAATCTTTAGTTTTCTTTGAAATGGGAAGCCTCATCCCTCGCGAATGCTCCCCATGAGGGCTACAGATGGTTATTACATTGCTATGTACTCTGCTTTACATTCTTATTTCTGAATCCCGCCGATGAGACTCCTTCTTCTTGCATCCCAAAACACCCTGTCCATGCCCCTCTCCCCCGACCCATGGTGCCCTCCATCTACAACTTAAAAAAAAAAAATTGGAACTTGATACCTGAGTAAAATAAAGATATAAGTAAATGCAGTGCAGTGGATGGTGTGTTTCTTTGGTGTGGTTTGCCTGATGTCCAGCCCAGGGTCTTTCCCATGGACCCTAGAGTGGGAGTGGGTCTCCAGCAGGAGAAAGTGCAAGGGTGGGGGTAGGAGTCGACAGGAGCCCTCTGTCGGGGGTGGAGGCCAGGGTGCTGGGGTGCAGATGTGGTTCAGAGAAACGGGAAGGGGAGTGGAGGTCCACAGGCTCAAACTGTGGACTTGAGACCAGACAGGTTTTGAGAAAATCCTGCCTCAGTAGCCGAATATGCAGAGAAGCTGCGGTGGCACTGGATGGTTTGAGAAGGCAATTTCTGACGTCAAATCACATCCCAATCAGGATGTATACCAATGGAGCCCAGAGGAGAAATTGGAGCCTAGAAGATAAAGTGCGCGCATGAAAAGGGTGCATAGAAACCTTCCAATGGCTTCCTGATGTGAACGTTTTGTCCATGGGACAAAAAGACCCAGATCTGGCCTTTCTTAACATATTGTTATGGCTTTCTGAATATTATAATATTATATTAATATTATATTAGTATAATATAATGATATTATAGTAATTAAATGTCAATATAAATTATAATTTATATAATCTATATTTTAAATTTTTACATGAATTTTAAAATTTATATATAAATTTTATTTTTATTACAATTGAATTAATATATTATTAATGATAATAATTAAGATATATTCTATTACTATAATATATTATGTAAATGTATATTATATTTAATGTTTTAATTATATTATATATTATAGTAAATATTATTATATATAATATATCAATTATATATAAAATTGTATAAATGATAAGGTAGAATAACAGATGATTCTAAAGAATGTATTATATATAATATATAATATTTGATATAATGACATTATATATAATTATATATTTTAGTAATGTTAAAAATTATATATAATATGTTATATATAATATTTAGCAATATATAATATATGTTACATAATGTATAATAAGAATATATACAATATATAGTATGTATTATAAACGTACATTGTACATTATATGTAAAGCATATAATTTATCTATAATATTATCTATTTATGTATTATGTTAATATCAATATGTTGTATATAATAATATATACTCTATAACAATATATTGTATAATCTTTTACTATATATTATTATGCTATATATTATATCATTGTATATATAATATTTTATTTATATATTTATTATTATAGATTTTGAGCATATATTAAAACTTATTGCATTTTTAAATGCCTTAAAACTAAAACCAAGAAACAAGCAATTGATTTTCTTTAACATCATTAAATTTTATAATCTATAAGACATAAAAATTTATGGCTAATTTTTCTTTATGTAGTGCAATATATGTACTTAGTAAACTGAAATATATTTAGTGTTTTTTTCATAAAAGGCAAAGGTAAGTAAACATAGACTTGTTCACAAGTCAATGTTTCAGTATTTTATCTAAAACTGATTTAACTCTTCAATGAATTCTCATGATGGAACTTAATTTAACAAAACTCTAATGGTTTAAATTCCCGAGAATCCAAAAAGACAAAAGATAATTCTTTTAAGGAGCTTACCTAAAGGCTTTTCTACCATTTATCTCAGTTATTTATGACAATATATCACTATGGGTCAACTTTTGTGCTGACAAATTTTGCAACAGCTGTGACCTACTGACTAGCAGTAGAACCAGGTACAAGGAAAGTCGGTGCTGAGGCTAAATGTTGGTGTCTCGTGCCTCTAGTAATCAGACACAATTAAACAAGCAAAACTGACATCAGTACCGGACAGAGACTTAATATTGAACATTTCTCAGATTTTGTGAGTCTTAGAAATTTGTAAGCACTTATTTTTCTTTAAGTCAGTGGAATAGAGCTCATTTAGAAGTTAATCTCAGGAATATTTTCTAAAGATAAAGACACTCACTGAGACACACACACGAGCAGAGATCTGTTTCATCATTTTATATTTCATGAATCAGGCACTGCATTTAAGCTTGTCGGTTTATGAAAAAGAGAGAGAATAACAAATGTACACACTTGAGGTCAAAGGCATCTTTTTCTTCCCTCCTTCCACCCCCCACCCCTGGCTCAATTTCAATCCTTCTAAGTAAGCCAAGGCTGAAACGCAGGCAATGTGGGCTGTGTTTGTATGAATACTTCAGGGAAATGTTTTTTTTTAATTTATTTATTTTAATTAGAGGCTAATTACAATATTGTATTGGTTTTGCCATACATGAACATGAATCCGCCATGGGTGTACACGTGTTCCCAATCTGAACCCCCCTCCCACCTCCGACCCCATACCATCCCTCTGGGGCATCCCAGTGCACCAGCCCCAAGCATCCTGTATCCTGCATCAAACCTGGACTGGCGATTCATTCCTTTTATGATATTATACATGATTCAATGCCATTCTCCCAAATCGTTCCCCCCTTGAGGGACATGTTGAGGCTTAACATCAACTTTTCTCCTAAGAATATCTGTATTCTCAAAGCGCGAGTGTTCTAGAAAACTAAAGTGTGTCATCAAGCCATCTCTCTCCAACTGCACATGCAAAAAAACCAGTTCTGAAATTTCAAAAGAGTTTCATCTCAACCATATTCTCCAAAGTCTAAAGAATATTGTGACTACATAGTGTTAAACTATTTTGTCCTTGTTAATAGGTTTAAACGTGTAGGTTGACTGCTGCTGCTTCTGCTACTAAGTCGCTTCAGTCGTGTCCAACTCTGTGCGACCCCATAGACGGCAGCCCACCAGGCTCCGCCGTCCCTGGGATTCTCCTGGCAAGAACACTGGAGTGGGTTGCCATTTCTTTCTCCAATGCATGAAAGTGAAAAGTGAAAGTGAAGTCACTAAGTCATGTCTGAATCTTCGTGACTGCATGGACTGCAGCCTACCAGACTCCTCCGTCCATTGGATTTTCCAGGCAACAGTACTGAAGTGTGTTGCCATTGCCTTCTCCGTAGCTTGACTAGTCTTCCAAAATGTGTCCTAGGTGGTTATCAGAGGGAATCAAAGGAGGGCTTCCCATTTTTGAACGGACACCCATGAGCCACATACAAAGCAGACCTCATTAGCTGATGGAAACCTTATACGAGGGGGAAGACACCAGAAAGCATAAAGCTCAGAGTGGCTGTTTCCAACTCCTGCCAAGTCCATGACCTTAGTCCTTAGATCTCACAGGTGGGATTTCCAACATGAAAGCAGACAAACACTCACTGTTCCCCAGATGGAAACAAATGTTCCTCAGATGGACATGTTGAAGGAGCCTCAGATACATGGCGGGGGACTCACCCAGACGCTGGCCAAGATGTCTCAATGTCCAAGACGCTGTCCTTCTCCTTCCTCAAAATAATTCCTTGGAGCAGCAAAATTCAAGCTGGTATGGGCTGGAAGAAGACAGGAACATCCTTGAGGCGAAGGTGGCCTCCCCACCCTCTAGGGTGGCCCTTCCTCTTCCCTCCTCTACCGCCTTGGTGTCCCCACTGCCTGCTTGGTGGACCGAGTATGACTGGGGCTCAGCCTTCTTGACACGGGTCCTCAGAATTCAGGCCTCTGAAGGAATCTTCCCAGCGTTCCAACCTTCTGGAAAGAGGCTGCGTGGAGGAAAAATCTAGAGAGTGTGATGGGGACAGGGTACACCCAGGGGGTCACCCCTAAGCCAACCCCACACAGGACTCCAAATTTGTTACCCAAATTCAGCCTCTGCACACCAAGGCAGAGTGAAGTCTATAAGAAAGAAGTTTGGGTGAAGTAGAAAGAAAGAGCTTTACTGCTTTGCTAGGAAAAATGGGCCACATTGGCCTAGTGCCCCCAAGACCGTGAGTGCCAGCCTGGAGCGGGTATGTGGAGTCTTTAGTGTTTATGGAGCCATGGCTGGTGTTGAGGCAGTGGGGAGGCCACAGCATCAACCTTCTTGTTCCAACCAGTCTGGGGTCTACCTGCTGTGGGCAGCAGTTCACTTGTTCAGCCTGGTGGGTGTTTCGGTAACTGCAAAATAGCTCACACATAAGTCATAGAATATTACCAAGAGACCTTGAGGAAGAAAAGTCCTTGACTTTGTTTGATGGCTTCAGTATTATTTTGTCTTGTTTGACATTTTCCCCTTCAAGATCCTCTCACTGCTTTGATGAAATTCATTCTTTGTTTTCCCCCATCCTTCCAGAAGGCATGAGGGATCTTTGTTCCCCAACCTGGATCCTACCTTCAGCCCATGAATTTGGTGGAGTCTTAGCCACCAGACCACCAGGGAAGCCCCTAAATGGATGATTTGGTGAAAGATTTTCTACAGACAAAAGGCTGGTGGAGGACTTGACTAGGGGTTTCTTCTGGGAAAGCCTCAGTGGGTCCTGCTTGGTTACAATCTGGCCCTTCCCTGGTCTGCCCCTGCCTGGCCTCTAAGCCCTGCAGGAGAAGGAAGTCGGCACAGAAACAGGCAGGAGGCCACATGAGAGTTCAGATGCCATTTATTTCTTTCGGGTGAAGTGTACACGTTGTCAGGGTGGCTGAGGGGTAAAGAATATGCCTGCAATGCAGGACATGGCGGGGGATTGAGTCTGGTCTCTGGATGCATAAGATCCCCTGGAGTAGGAAATGGCATGCCACTACAGTATTTTTGCCTGGGAAACCCCATGGACAATGGAGCCTTGGGGGCCACAGTCCAAAGGGTCACAAAGAACCACCGAACAGGCACACAGGTAGGAAAGTAACATTTGTGCATTGCTGGTAACAGCAAAAATTCAGTTTCTGTATTTTGTCCTGGTTCCTGCAGTGGAGGAACCAGTACAGGAAGGCAAGCTGGTAATCTTGTCTCCTGAACACTGTTACCATCATGTTAGTGATGTCTCTCCAGGTTCAAATCAGTCTTGTTGGTTAGGCAGGCAGAGTTGGGATGTGTAAATCATAAGCGGACTGAAATCTTGGTCATAAACATCCCACACTGCTAAGTCCTCTAACACAGTAATGCATTTTCTTAAGACTTCACAAGAGCTGCTCCTCCCCTCTACTGTGACCCTATTTAGTCCCTTGAAGACTGGCGTCTGGGTCCTATGTGCCCCCAGCTTCTCTCAAGACCACCAGGGCCCCTCTGCTCAGATTAGGAACAGGCCTCTGAGCTCCTGGGTCTGTGCCACAGCGCTACCCCTGCTCCCCACGCTGAGCCCCTCAGGGCTCCCCTCCAGAATGTGCCCTCTGAAAACCTCCCCAAGCCCTTGACCCCAGGGGGGCTCAGATCCCTTGGCCCTCGCTCCTCCAGATCTGGCCCTTCCCCTGCCCTGTGCCTGGCCAGAGCCTCAGCCCAGCAGGAGAAGGAGGTCAGCACACAACCAGGCAGGAGACTGATCTCAGCCTGCAGTGACTCGAAGCAGGGTTTCAGCCCTGGCCAGAGACTGAGGTTGGGCTATGGGAGGGAGAGCACTGGATCCTAAGCGATAGACCACCAGGGTGAATGGCTGTTGACAAACCCTGACTCATTATCTATGTAGAGGTGAACCCCACCTAGAGATGGAAAATGGTGAAGCAAGCAAGTGTTTATTAGGAGGGAAAGGGTGCTTGTGGATAGACTCGCCAGAGGGCTCAGAGAGAGTGAGGAAGTCAGGCCTCATGGTAGTTAGAATCACTTTTATGGGGCATTTCTTCTGGATTTCCTTTAGCCAATCATCTTGCTTTTCCTGGCTCTGAGTCCCTTTTTGGTACACCTCAGGGTCCCCCTGGGCTTGTCAGGTGGCTCAGTGGTAAAGAACCCACCTGCCAATTCAAGAGACATGGGCTCGATCCCTGGCTTGGAAAGATCTCCTGGTGGAGATAAGGGCAACCCACTCCAGGTTCTTGCCTAGAAAATCTCATGGAGCCTGGTGCGTTACAATCCATGGGGTCACAAAAGATTCAGACACAACTTGGTTACACAACAGCACTACGATTCAGTCTAGCCATTGAAATGAAGAAGAGTTACTTGTAACAAGAAAGATGCATGTAGGGCTTCCCTGGTGTTCCAGTGGTTAAGAGTCCACCTGCCAATGCAGGGGACATGGGTTCCATCCCTGGTCCAGGAGGATTTCACGGGCCTTGGGGCATTTAAGCCCGTGCTCCACAACTACTGAAGCCTGCCTGCCTAGAGCCCACGCTCCACAAGAAGAGAAGCCACCACAACAAGAAGCGTGTGTCCCCCAAATAGAGAGTAGCCTCCACTCGCAGCACAGAGAAAGCCCCCACACAGCAACAAAGACCTAGTGCACCAATAAAATAAAATAAAACCGCAAAAACATATCGCAATAACAGGAAATGACGTGAGGAATGTTCATTTGTGGTTAGACCACTCGGGTGAGAATCTGGGCTGCAGATGGAGTAAACACACCTGCTGGATAAGTTTTCACACTGTCAGGCATGGTGGTCCTGTTGAAGAAACTGAAAACACTACAGAGCACAAGTGTGATCTGCCTTGTAAATCCTTCCTGGGCCCTCCTTTCCTAGGAAGATTTCTGAGCTGATCCACTCCAGCACCACAGACAGCTCCCACTTCTGCCCTGCCTTTTCCCAGGTGGTTCATCAGGAGCTCAGCAAGCAGAGCAGGGCTGTCGACGGCCTAGAAAATATGATAGGCAGGATGGGAAAGAGTAGACCGAGACTAGTGGAGGCTTCAACATGGACCCCAGGTGGGCATAATGTGGGCAGGGATTGGAGACAGAGACTAGGAAGCTGTAGGTGAGAAAGGGGACGCTGACGACATGGGAAGGGACACCAGCCTCATCAGAGACAAGCCCTTTCTCCCCAGAATCTACCCAGAGGGAATCAGCCACAGCTCTGAATAGCAGGGAGCCTCATGAGCACAGAGGTCACCTGGAACCTCCTGGATTCTACGTTCTATGTGCCCAGATTTAAATGAGCCCAATGTCAGTGCGTGCAGCCCTGCTCTTCAGAGACTATTCATCTTCCCCAAGGCTGAGTCATTTAGACATACTTTAAATTCACTGGCTCCGATGATAGAGAATCTGCCTGAAATGCAATCCCTGGGTCAGGGAGAAGGGAATGGCAACCCACTCCAGTATTCTTGCCTGGAGAATTCCATGGACAGAGGACCCTGGGGGGCTAGAGTCCATGGGGTTGCAAAGAGTTGGACACAACTGAAGCGACTCTCACTGCACTAAATGCACTCTGAAAGTTGTAGGGGTTGTAACTTCAGGGCACTCGAACCTGGAGAGAATAGCTGTCATCAGCGTTGATTGCAAGCTTGGCCCCCGCCACATCTAGTCACTCATTCTTGACCAGTAAGAGCCCCTGAGGTTTGCTTTGCCTCATGCTTTTACAAATAAAAGCCCAGAAGTCAGAGCCACATCATATCCAGGTGTGATCCTGTCTTAATGAATAGTATATATGAGGAGTTTTGAGTGTCCAAGTGTTTGCAGAAATACTTTGGATAAAAAGACATCTGGGGATTCCCTAGTGGACTAAGTGGTTAAAAATCTGCTGGCAATGCAGGTAACTACATATGAAAAATTAAAGTGTTAATTGCTCAGTTGTGTCCGACTCTCTGCAACTTCATGGACTGTAGCCCTACAGGCTCCTTTGCCCATGGAATTCTCCAGGGAAGACCACTGGAGTGGGTGGCCATTCCCTTCTCCAGGGATCTTCCCAACCCAGGGATGGAATCCCATCTACTGAATTGCAGGCAGGTTATTTACCATCTGAGCCACCAGGGAAGCCCATCTACATATAAAATAGAAGAATATAATGTTTCACTTTAACTGATGCCTGGCCTAAATTTCCAGTCATACTAGCCATTGTTTTAAAATATCCCTTATGGGCAGAGACACTTTAACATATATTAAAATTAAACCAGTTTTCTTGTGATTATGAATTGGTTTCATAAAACAGCATCCAAGGGACCACTCCCCCACCCCTTGTTAAAACACTTAATGTGCTTCAAAGTAAATAAAAACATAGTCTTCAAAGATGAAAATTGTAAAACCCTAATTACTCAAGGGGTGATTATCCCCATTTCTCCATTTGACACACGAACCTTGCCTGGCCTAAGATTTGGGGGAAATTTTAGGTCATTCCATACTGGATGACTACTAATAATAGTGTGGCTTCATTGATTAGAGCCCCCAGACCCAACATCCAATATTGTCAAAACCACTAATTCTGTTCAATCAACAACTGGCACATATTTTGTTTTGTTCAGTGCCTGTGTCAACGGTCTCTCATCTAAGATAGCCTGCACTCCCAAAGGGACACAATTCCCCCATTTCAGGCTTCACACAGGTACCGCAAGGGCTCGGCATCTCAACTGCACACCCTCTGGGCAGACAATGATTTAGCGGCATCCCCCTTTCTCCAGGAGCACAGGTATTGAAACAGGAGCAGAATCCTATGGTCCTTGTGCCCCATGCCCCGCCATGTGCCTGCCTTTCTTCTACCTGAGGAAAACTTTAGTCAAAGAATGCCTGCAATCAAAGAAGTGAGAGATGGGAAAGCAAAGGAAGAGTCAAAGGAGATTAAAATTAACGTAGTGATTAAGCATAGTCAAGGATATTTAGCTGTTTCTGAAGGGCTATAGATAATATTCTGAGCAATATCCAGAGAGCCACGTTATAGACAGAGAAGCAACAAGTTGAGATGTTAATTACATGATGGTCAGACTGAACACAGGCTGTAAGCGGCCACTGTTTTCCATAGAAATGGAATTTATGTTGAAAAACTGTTACATGTTGGGAGGGACAGTCAATGTACAAAGAACTCAATACAAAGTAGATAGTTTTAACCTTGGCTAGGGAGAAAAAAAGTCTTAAGTAATGTTCTTTTCCTGTATTTTCCTTCGAAAATATAGCAGCTGACTGTGCTGTTTCAGCATAGAGCAGCCCCCTCGCACTTCTGTCTGGAAAAGCTCTTGCCCCACTGGTTGCCAGGAAGGGTTTGGGTGGGGGAGCGGTCAGTCGGCCTTTGGACAGGTGTCCAGCATCCTGCCCCCCCGGCCCGCCGGCGCCTGAAATAAAGCAAACTTTCCTTCTTTCCGCCAACCTGGCCGGTCTGCTTGTTTGAGAGCGGAGCAGCCGCACCCACCACACTTCTTCCGACAGCAGCGTGAGGTTTCAGGATGACATCCGCCTTCAAGGAGATGCAGTGGAAGCACGTTTCATGTGCGAAGGACACAGACGTCTCACGCCTTCTGGTCCTTTCCTGGGGTTCTGAAGCAACACAGTGCTCATGTACACATCTCCCTTCCACATCAGAGTCAACAGACAGTCCCGGCAGCGCCCTCAGAGACGCCTGCACTCAAGGAGCTTCGGGAACGGTGTCTCCCGCCATCTGGAGTCCCTGCACGGCTTCTGATGGCCACAACGTGCCCAAGGATTCGGGTGCAATGACACTACCCCTAGCAAGCTTTCTCAGCCCTCTCGAGACACGAGTGCCTCCAGATTTGATTCTCACACACACGTAGCCCATGTGCCCACGGTCCCGGTCCCCGGCTTCTCAGAGACCACCTCCAGAGCTCCAAACACGCTCGGCTTATTCAAAAAGGGATATGCAGCAGCTGGCTTGGCCCCACACCTCTGCCCGCTTCCTGCAGAACTTTTTTCCCCAAACCACCAGATGTCAGCTCAGGCTTCGACACGCCCCCTCAAACTTCCACAGCGCTTTAAAACCTGCGGCTTTCCCTGGGTCCCTGCACCCTGCGCGGGCCCTCTCCTCACTAGGAGAGCAGTGAACGACTTTCAGCTTCTGTCTGTAGTGACCCTGGCCTCTCTGCGGAGACGCTCAGGCACCCCTGTCAATTAAGTCCCAGCCACCGCCTGACCGAAAGCAAGGCGATATTCATTATGTTTGGCGGGAGAGCCAGAACGATTTCCTTTATACGAGACCTCCTCCTGCGCTTCCTAAGGCACCTTGTGTGGATTTATCTCGAGGGTAAGATGATGCTCTTTCTGCCAAATGAATCACCCTACCAAGACGTGTTAAAGGAATTCATTGACCTGATTTGTCTGCGGGCAGTGAAACCTAGTTTGCACTTTTGGACAGGAAAGACTGCTGGTGCTACGAGAAACTGGTTTCTCGTTTCCGTTGCACCCAAGATGTCGTACTGCTTTAAGAAAGAACGTGATGAAGCAATGCGGGCAAATCCGGTTTAAACGGCATTTGGCACGACTTGGCAACGATTTGCTGAAGGATGCTTGACGTCCTTGTCGCGTCTCAAGGACGACGATCAGCTGAACTATGAACGAGAATTGAAAGGATTTGAAAACGGCATGACTCCTACACCTGTTTTGTTTGTGTGTTTCCCCCATAGCTTCCCAATCCAGTTTATGCTGACAAATGTAGTTACACGTTAGGAGGGACAACCCCTGTGCAAAAGTACTCAGTAGCAAGTAGATAGTTTTAACCTTGTTTAGTCAGGCAACAAGTCTTAAGTAATGTTCTTTTCCTGTATTTTCCTTCGAAAATATAGCAGCTGACTGTGCTGTTTCAGCATAGAGCAGCCCCCTCGCACTTCTGTCTGGAAAAGCTCTTGCCCCACTGGTTGCCAGGAAGGGTTTGGGTGGGGGAGCGGTCAGTCGGCCTTTGGACAGGTGTCCAGCATCCTCCCCCCCCGGCCCGCTGGCGCCTGAAATAAAGCAAACTTTCCTTCTGTCCGCCAACCTGGCCGGTCTGCTTGTTTGAGAGCGGAGCAGCCACACCCACCACACCTCTACCGACAGCAGTGTGAGGTTTCAGGATGACATCCGCCTTCAAGGAGATGCAGTGGAAGCACGTTTCATGTGCGAAGGACACAGACGTCTCACACCTTCTGGTCCTTTCCTGGGGTTCTGAAGCAACACAGTGCTCATGTACACATCTCCCTTCCACATCAGAGTCAACAGACAGTCCCGTCAGCGCCCTCAGAGACGCCTGCACTCAAGGAGCTTCGGGAACGGTGTCTCCCGCCATCTGGAGTCCCTGCACGGCTTCTGATGGCCACAACGTGCCCAAGGATTCGGGTGCAATGACACTACCCCTAGCAAGCTTTCTCAGCCCTCTCGAGACACGAGTGCCTCCAGATTTGATTCTCACACACACGTAGCCCATGTTCCCACGGTCCCGGTCCCCGGCTTCTCAGAGACCACCTCCAGAGCTCCAAACACACTCGGCTTATTCAAAAAGGGATATGCAGCAGCTGGCTTGGCCCCACACCTCTGCCCGCTTCCTGCAGAACTTTTTTCCCCAAACCACCAGATGTCAGCTCAGGCTTCGACACGCCCCCTCAAACTTCCACAGCGCTTTAAAACCTGCGGCTTTCCCTGGGTCCCTGCACCCTGCGCGGGCCCTCTCCTCACTAGGAGAGCAGTGAACGACTTTCAGCTTCTGTCTGTAGTGACCCTGGCCTCTCTGCGGAGACGCTCAGGCACCCCTGTCAATTAAGTCCCAGCCACCGCCTGACCGAAAGCAAGGCGATATTCATTGTTTGGCGGGAGAGCCAGAACGATTTCCTTTATACAAGACCTCCTCCTGCGCTTCCTTAGGCACCTTGTGTGGATTTATCTCGAGGGTAAGATGATGCTCTTTCTGCCAAATGAATCACCCTACCAAGACGTGTTAAAGGAATTCATTGACCTGATTTGTCTGCGTGCAGTGAAACCTAGTTTGCACTTTTGGACAGGAAAGACTGCTGGTGGTACGAGAAACTGGTTTCTCGTTTCCGTTGCACCCAAGATGTCGTACTGCTTTAAGAAAGAACGTGATGAAGCAATGCGGGCAAATCCGATTTAAACGGCATTTGGAACGAATTGGCAACGATTTGGTGAAGGATACTTGACGTCCTTGTCTCGTCTCAAGGAAGACGATCAGCTGAACTATGAACGAGAATTGAAAGGACATGAATTCGGCATCACCTCTACCCCTGTTTTGTTTGTGTGTTTCCCCCTATAACTTTCCAACCCAGTTTATGTTGACAAATTTAGTTACATGTTAGGAGGGACAGTCCCCATACAAAAATACTCAATACGAAGTTCATATTTTTACCCCAAATCTTTACCCTTTAATCTTTTCCAGTATTTTTTCAGAAAATACTCCCTTTGTAAATTCAAATTTGTCCGTTTTGAGTCTTCTGACTCAGCATTTTGAACACTTCCATTTCTTGTGTTGGTAGCGCTTTGCAGGTTCTCCTGTCTCTTGTTTTTGCCTCTCAAATTCTTGTTTCTTCGCCGCACATGGAGCTTGCTCATATTCTTCGTGTGCCTTTTGGTTTGATGTTTTCTTTTGCTTTGGAATGTTTCATAGAGTATATTCTCGTGCTGCAGTGCCCTTCTGGCAGAAGCCGTTCAGTGCTACAATGTCCTTCAGACAAAGCCTGGTCAGGCGTACCTTGGTCTTCTGGCAAAGACTGCTCACCTTGTTCTAACCAGGATTGGTCAGCTTTTCTCAGCTGCTTGCTGAGTCTTTCCTCTCTAGCTAAATAGAGATGGTTCCAGTGACCAGGGTGTTAGGGCAAGCGCACCTATTGTAACCACCCACACTGGCCAGGCACTATAGTAACCATTTGCAGGAGTTGTTTTATGACAGGACCTTCTGCCAAGGAAGACGGAACTACTAAGCCTCCACTTATTAGAAGAAGAAGTTTGGGAGAGATCCCAAGGAGACTCCACATGTCCGACCACATCCCAGAATCCTTCTCTCTGGCATCCATCTGGCCTGAATTAGGTGTGCACCACCAGGAAGGACTCTGAGTCAGAATGTTTGGCTAAAGACAACCCGGAAACTAATCCCATCACCATAACACCCATGACCACAAGCCATGTGACAGAGCTGTTCTCCTGGGTTCCATTACCCTATGGCTCTCCACCCGGGTGCTCTTTCCCAAGAAAATCTCTTGCTTTGTCAGCACATGTGTCTCCTCCAACAATTCATTTCTAAGTGTTAGACAAGGGCCCAGGTTTGGGCCCTGGAAGGGGTCTCTGCTCCTGCAACAAGGGTACCAATCTGTGCACTGGGATTCGCCTGAGCTCATCTCACATGCTAGTAAAGTAATGCTCAATATTCTCCAAGCCAGGCTTCAGCAATACGTGAACCATGAACTTCCAGATGTTCGAGCTGATTTTCGAAAAGGCAGAGGGACCAGAGATCAAATTGCCAACATCCTCTGGATCAAGGAAAAAGCAAGAGAGTTCCAGAAAAACATCTATTTCTGCTTTATTGACTATGCAAAAGCCTCTGACTGTGTGGATCACAATAAACTGTGGAAAATTCTGAAAGAGATGGGAATACCAGACCACCTGATCTGCCTCTTGAGAAATCTGTATGCAGGTCAGGAAGCAACAGTTAGAACTGGACATGGAACAACAGACTGGTTCCAAATAGGAAAAGGAGTACATCAAGGCTGTATATTGTCACCCTGCTTATTTAACTTCTATGCAGAGTACATCATGAGAAACGCTGGACTGGAAGAAACACAAGCTGAAATCAAGATTGCCAAGAGAAATATCAATAATCTCAGATATGCAGATGACACCACCCTTATGGCAGAAAGTGAAGAGGAACTCAAAAGCCTCTTGAAGAAAGTGAAAGTGGAGAGTGAAAAAGTTGGCTTAAAGCTCAACATTCAGAAAACGAAGATCATGGCATCCAGTCCCATCACTTCATGGGAAATAGATGGGGAAACAGTGGAAACAGTGTCAGACTTTATCTTTTTGGGCTCCAAAATGACTGCAGATGGTGACTGCAGCCATGAAATTAAAAGACGCTTGCTCCTTGGAAGTAAAGTTATGACCAACCTAGATAGCATATTCAAATCAGAGGCATTGCTTTGTCAACTAAAGTCCGTCTAGTCAAGGCTATGGTTTTTCCAGTGGTCATGTATGGATGTGAGAGTTGGACTGTGAAGAAGACTGAGCGCCAAAGAATTGATGCTTTTGAACTGTGGTGTTGGAGAAGACTCTTGAGAATCCCTTGGACTGCACGGAGATCCAACCAGTCCATTCTGAAGGAGATCAGCCCTGGGATTTCTTTGGAAGGAATGATGCTAAAGCTGAAACTCCAGTACTTTGGCCACCTCATGCGAAGAGTTGACTCATTGGAAAAGACTCTGATGCTGGGAGGGATTGGGGGCAGGAGGAGAAGGGGACGACAGAGGATGAGATGGCTGGATGGCATCACTGATTTGATGGTCGTGAGTCTAAGTGAACTCTGCGAGATGGTGATGGACAGGGAGGCCTGGCGTGCTGCGACTCATGGGGTCACAGAGTCAGACACGACTGACAAACTGAACTGAACTGAGCTGAACTGAGCCTTATTTTCCCTCCAGAGCAATATCTTGGAAGTTTGCTGAATCTTTAGTTTTCTTTGAAATGGGAAGCCTCATCCCTCGCGAATGCTCCCCATGAGGGCTACAGATGGTTATTACATTGCTATGTACTCTGCTTTACATTCTTATTTCTGAATCCCGCCGATGAGACTCCTTCTTCTTGCATCCCAAAACACCCTGTCCATGCCCCTCTCCCCCGACCCATGGTGCCCTCCATCTACAACTTAAAAAAAAAAATTGGAACTTGATACCTGAGTAAAATAAAGATATAAGTAAATGCAGTGCAGTGGATGGTGTGTTTCTTTGGTGTGATTTGCCTGATGTCCAGCCCAGGGTCTTTCCCATGGACCCTAGAGTGGGAGTGGGTCTCCAGCAGGAGAAAGTGCAAGGGTGGGGGTAGGAGTCGACAGGAGCCCTCTGTCGGGGGTGGAGGCCAGGGTGCTGGGGTGCAGATGTGGTTCAGAGAAACGGGAAGGGGAGTGGAGGTCCACAGGCTCAAATTGTGGACTTGAGACCAGACAGGTTTTGAGAAAATCCTGCCTCAGTAGCCGAATATGCAGAGAAGCTGCGGTGGCACTGGATGGTTTGAGAAGGCAATTTCTGACGTCAAATCACATCCCAATCAGGATGTATACCAATGGAGCCCAGAGGAGAAATTGGAGCCTAGAAGATAAAGTGCGCGCATGAAAAGGGTGCATAGAAACCTTCCAATGGCTTCCTGATGTGAACGTTTTGTCCATGGGACAAAAAGACCCAGATCTGGCCTTTCTTAACATATTGTTATGGCTTTCTGAAATTTTAATATTATATTAATATTACATTAGTATAATATAATGATATTATAGTAATTAAATGTCAATATAAATTATAATTTATATAATTTATATTTTAAATTTGTACATGAATTTTAAAATTTATATATAATATAAACTTTATTTTTATTACAATTGAATTAATATATTATTAATGATAATAATTAAGATATATTCTATTACTATAATATATTATGTAAATATATATTATATTTCATATTTTAATTATATTATATATTATAGTAAATATTATTTTATATAATATATCAATTATATATAAAATTGTATAAATGATAAGGTAGAATAACAGATGATTCTAAAGAATGTATTATATATAATATATAATATTTGATATAATGACATTATATATAATTATATATTTTAGTAATGTTAAAAATTATATATAATATGTTATATATAATATTTAGCAATATATAATATATGTTACATAATGTATAATAAGAATATATACAATATATAATATGTATTATAAATGTACATTGTACATTATATGTAAAGCATATAATTTATCTATAATATTATCTATTTATGTATTATGTTAATATCAATATGTTGTATATAATAATATATACTCTATAACAATATATTATATAATCTTTTACTATATATTATTATGCTATATATTATATCATTGTATATGTAATATTTTATTTATATATTTATTATTATAGATTTTGAGCATATATTAAAACTTATTGCATTTTTAAATGCCTTAAAACTAAAACCAAGAAACAAGCAATTGGTTTTCTTTAACAACATTAAATTTTATAATCTATAAGACATAAAAATTTATGGCTAATTTTTCCTTATGTAGTGCAATATATGTACTTAGTAAACTGAAATATATTTAGTGTTTTTTTCATAAAAGGCAAAGGTAAGTAAACATAGACTTGTTCACAAGTCAATGTTTCAGTATTTTATCTAAAACTGATTTAACTCTTCAATGAATTCTCATCATGGAACTTAATTTAACAAAACTCTAATGGTTTAAATTCCCGAGAATCCAAAAAACAAAAGATAATTCTTTTAAGGAGCTTACCTAAAGGCTTTTCTACCATTTATCTCAGTTATTTATGACAATATATCACTATGGGTCAACTTTTGTGCTGACAAATTTTGCAACAGCTGTGACCTACTGACTAGCAGTAGAACCAGGTACAAGGAAAGTCAGTGCTGAGGCTAAATGTTGGTGTCTCGTGCCTCTAGTAATCAGACACAATTAAACAAGCAAAACTGACATCAGTACCAGACAGAGACTTAATATTGAACATTTCTCAGATTTTGTGAGTCTTAGAAATTTGTAAGCACTTATTTTTCTTTAAGTCAATGGAATAGAGCTCATTTAGAAGTTAATCCCAGGAATATTTTCTAAAGATAAAGACACTCACTGAGACACACACACGAGCAGAGATCTGTTTCATCATTTTACATTTCATGAATCAGGCACTGCATTTAAGCTTGTCGGTTTATGAAAAAGAGAGAGAATAACAAATGTACCACTTGACGTCAAAGGCTTCTTTTTCTTCCCTCCTTCCACCCCCCTCCCCTGGCTCAATTTCAATCCTTCTAAGTAAGCCAAGGCTGAAACGTACGCAATGTGGGCTGTGTTTGTATGAATACTTCAGGGAAATGTTTTTTTTTAATTTATTTATTTTAATTAGAGGCTAATTACAATATTGTATTGGTTTTGCCATACATGAACATGAATCCGCCACGGGTGTACACGTGTTCCCAATCTGAACCCCCCTCCCACCTCCGACCCCATACCATCCTTCTGGGGCATCCCAGTGCACCAGCCCCAAGCATCCTGTATCCTGCATCAAACCTGGACTGGCGATTCATTCCTTTTATGATATTATACATGTTTCAATGCCATTCTCCCAAATCGTTCCCCCCTTGAGGGACATGTTGAGGCTTAACATCAATTTTTCTCCTAAGAATATCTTTATTCTCAAAGCGCGAGTGTTCTAGAAAACTAAAGTGTGTCATCAAGCCATCTCTCTCCAACTGCACATGCAAAAAAACCAGTTCTGAAATTTCAAAAGAGTTTCATCTCAACCATATTCTCCGAAGTCTAAAGAATATTGTGACTACATAGTGTTAAACTATTTTGTCCTTGTTAATAGGTTTAAACGTGTAGGTTGACTGCTGCTGCTTCTGCTACTAAGTCGCTTCACTCGTGTCCAACTCTGTGCGACCCCATAGACGGCAACCCACCAGGCTCCGCCGTCCCTGGGATTCTCCTGGCAAGAACACTGGAGTGGGTTGCCATTTCTTTCTCCAATGCATGAAAGTGAAAAGTGAAAGTGAAGTCACTAAGTCATGTCTGAATCTTCGTGACTGCATGGACTGCAGCCTACCAGACTCCTCCGTCCATTGGATTTTCCAGGCAACAGTACTGAAGTGTGTTGCCATTGCCTTCTCCGTGGCTTGACTAGTCTTCCAAAATGTGTCCTAGGTGGTTATCAGAGGGAATCAAAGGAGGGCTTCCCATTTTTGAATGGACACCCATGAGCCACATACAAACCAGACCTCATTAGCTGATGGAAACCTTATATGAGGGGGAAGACACCAGAAAGCATAAAGCTCAGGGTGGCTGTTTCCAACTCCTGCCAAGTCCATGACCTTAGTCCTTAGATCTCACAGGTGGGATTTCCAACATGAAAGCTAACCAGACAAACACTCACTGTTCCCCAGATGGAAACAAATGTTCCTCAGATGGACATGTTGAAGGAGCCTCAGATACATGGCGGGGGACTCACCCAGACGCTGGCCAAGATGTCTCAATGTCCAAGACGCTGTCCTTCTCCTTCCTCAAAATAATTCCTTGGAGCAGCAAAATTCAAGCTGGTATGGGCTGGAAGAAGACAGGAACATCCTTGAGGCGAAGGTGGCCTCCCCACCCTCTAGGGCGGCCCTTCCTCTTCCCTCCTCTACCGCCTTGGTGTCCCCACTGCCTGCTTGGTGGACCGAGTATGACTGGGGCTCAGCCTTCTTGACACGGGTCCTCGGGGATCAGGCCTCTGAAGGAATCTTCCCAGCGTTCCAACCTTCTGGAAAGAGGCTGCGTGGAGGAAAAATCTAGAGAGTGTGATGGGGCCAGGGGACACCCAGGGGGTCACCCCTAAGCCAACCCCACACGGGACTCCAAATTTGTTACCCAAATTCAGCCTCTGCACACCAAGGCAGAGTGAAGTCTATAAGAAAGAAGTTTGGGTGAAGTAGAAAGAAAGAGCTTTACTGCTTTGCTAGGAAAAATGGGCCACATTGGCCTAGTGCCCCCAAGACCGTGAGTGCCAGCCTGGAGCGGGTATGTGGAGTCTTTAGTGTTTATGGAGCCATGGCTGGTGTTGAGGCAGTGGGGAGGCCACAGCATCAACCTTCTTGTTCCAGCCAGTCTGGGGTCTACCTGCTGTGGGCAGCAGTTCACTTGTTCAGCCTGGTGGGGGTTTCGGTAACTGCAAAATAGCTCACACATAAGGCACAGAATATTACCAAGAGACCTTGAGGAAGAAAAGTCCTTGACTTTGTTTGATGGCTTCAGTATTATTTTGTCTTGTTTGACATTTTCCCCTTCAGGATCCTCTCACTGCTTTGATGAAATTTATTCTTTGTTTTCCCCCATCCTTCCAGAAGGCATGAGGGATCTTTGTTCCCCGACCTGGATCCTACCTTCAGCCCATGAATTTGGTGGAGTCTTAGCCACCAGACCACCAGGGAAGCCCCTAAATGGATGATTTGGTGAAAGATTTTCTACAGACAAAAGGCTGGTGGAGGACTTGACTGGGGGTTTCTTCTGGGAAAGCCTCAGTGGGTCCTGCTTGGTTACAATCTAGCCCTTCCCTGGTCTGCCCCTGCCTGGTGTCTCAGCCCTCCAGGAGAAGGAAGTCAGCACAGAAACAGGCAGGAGGCCACAGGAGAGTTCAGATGCCATTTATTTCTTTCGGGTGAAGTGTACACGTTGTCAGGGTGGCTGAGGGGTAAAGAATATGCCTGCAATGCAGGACATGGCGGGGGCTTGAGTCTGGTCTCTGGATGCATAAGATCCCCTGGAGTAGGAAATGGCATGCCACTACAGTATTTTTGCCTGGGAAACCCCATGGACAATGGAGCCTTGGGGGCCACAGTCCAAAGGGTCACAAAGAACCACCGAACAGGCACACAGGTAGGAAAGTAACATTTGTGCATTGCTGGTAACAGCAAAAATTCAGTTTCTGTATTTTGTCCTGGTTCCTGCAGTGGAGGAACCAATACAGGAAGGCAAGCTGGTAATCTTGTCTCCTGAACACTGTTACCATCATGTCAGTGATGTCTCTCCAGGTTCAAATCAGTCTTGTTGGTTAGGCAGGCAGAGTTGGGATGTGTAAATCATAAGCGGACTGAAATCTTGGTCATAAACATCCCACACTGATAAGTCCTCTAACACAGTAATGCATTTTCTTAAGACTTCACAAGAGCTGCTCCTCCCCTCTACTGTGACCCTATTTAGTCCCTTGAAGACTGGCGTCTGGGTCCTATGTGCCCCCAGCTTCTCTCAAGACCACCAGGGCCCCTCTGCTCACATTAGGAACAGGCCTCTGAGCTCCTGGGTCTGTGCCACAGCGCTACCCCTGCTCCCCACACTGAGCCCCTCAGGGCTCCCCTCCAGAATGTGCCCTCTGAAAACCTCCCCAAGCCCTTGACCCCAGGGGGGCTCAGATCCCTTGGCCCTCGCTCCTCCAGATCTGGCCCTTCCCCTGCCCTGTGCCTGGCCAGAGCCTCAGCCCAGCAGGAGAAGGAGGTCAGCACACAACCAGGCAGGAGACTGATCTCAGCCTGCAGTGACTTGAAGCAGGGTTTCAGCCCTGGCCAGAGACTGAGGTCGGGCTGTGGGAGGGAGAGCACTGGATCCTAAGCGATAGACCACCAGGGTGAATGGCTGTTGACAAACCCTGACTCATTATCTATGTAGAGGTGAACCCCACCTAGAGATGGAAAATGGTGAAGCAAGCAAGTGTTTATTAGGAGGGAAAGGGTGCTTGTGGATAGACTCGCCAGAGGGCTCAGAGAGAGTGGGGAAGTCAGGCCTCATGGTAGTTAGAATCACTTTTATGGGGCATTTCTTCTGGATTTCCTTTAGCCAATCATCTTGCTTTTCCTGGCTCTGAGTCCCTTTTTGGTACACCTCAGGGTCCCCCTGGGCTTGTCAGGTGGCTCAGTGGTAAAGAACCCACCTGCCAATTCAAGAGACATGGGCTCGATTCCTGGCTTGGAAAGATCTCCTGGTGGAGATAAGGGCAACCCACTCCAGGTTCTTGCCTAGAAAATCTCATGGAGCCTGGTGGGTTAAAATCCATGGGGTCACAAAAGATTCAGACACAACTTGGTTACACAACAGCACTAAGATTCAGTCTAGCCATTGAAATGAAGAAGAGTTACTTGTAACAAGAAAGATACATGTAGGGCTTCCCTGGTGTTCCAGTGGTTAAGAGTCCACCTGCCAATGCAGGGGACATGGGTTCCATCCCTGGTCCAGGAGGATTTCACGGGCCTTGGGGCATTTAAGCCCGTGCTCCACAACTACTGAACGTACTCCAACAACTACTGCCTGCCTAGAGCCCACGCTCCACAACAAGAGAAGCCACCACAACAAGAAGCGTGTGTCCCCCAAATAGAGAGTAGCCTCCACTCGCAGCACAGAGAAAGCCCCCACACAGCAACAAAGACCTAGTGCACCAAAAAAATAAAATAAAACCGCAAAAACATATCGCAATAACAGGAAATGACGTGAGGAATGTTCATTTGTGGTTAGACCACTCGGGTGAGAATCTGGGCTGCACATGGAGTAAACACACCTGCTGGAGAAGTTTTCACACTGTCAGGCATGGTGGTCCTGTTGAAGAAACCGAAAACACTACAGAGCACAAGTGTGATCTGCCTTGTAAATGCTTCCTGGGCCCTCCTTTCCTAGGAAGATTTCTGAGCTGATCCACTCCAGCACCACAGACAGCTCCCACTTCTGCCCTGCCTTTTCCCAGGTGGTTCATCAGGAGCTCAGCAAGCAGAGGGCTGTCGACGGCCTGGACAATATGATAGGCAGGATGGGAAAGATTAGACCGAGACTAGGCGAGGCTTCAACATGGACCCCAGGTGGGCATACTGTGGGCAGGGATTGGAGACAGAGACTAGGAAGCTGTAGGTGAGAAAGGGGACGCTGACGACATGGGAAAGGACACCAGCCTCATCAGAGACAAGCCCTTTCTCCCCAGAATCTACCCAGAGGGAATCAGCCACAGCTCTGAATAGCAGGGAGCCTCATGAGCACAGAGGTCACCTGGAACCTCCTGGATTCTAGGTTCTATGTGCCCAGATTTATTTTTTTTTTTATTTATTTATTTTTTCTCTAATTTTATTTTATTTTTAAACTTTACATAATTGTATTAGTTTTGCCAAATATCAAAATGAATCCGCCACAGGTATACATGTGCTCCCCATCCCGAACCCTCCTCCCTCCTCCCTCCCCATACCATCCCTCTGGGCCGTCCCAGTGCACCAGCCCCCAGCATCCAGCATCATGCATCGAACCTGGACTGGCAACTCGTTTCCTACATGATATTTTACATGTTTCATTGCCATTCTCCCAAATCTTCCCACCCTCTCCCTCTCCCACAGAGTCCATAAGACTGTTCTATACATCAGTGTCTCTTTTGCTGTCTCGTACACCGGGTTATTGTTACCATCTTTCTAAATTCCATATATATGCGTTAGTATACTGTATTTATGTTTTTCCTTCTGGCTTACTTCACTCTGTATAATAGGCTCCAGTTTCATCCACCTAATTAGAACTGATTCAAATGTATTCTTTTTAATGGCTGAGTAATACTCCATTGTGTATATGTACCACAGCTTTCTTATCCATTCATCTGCTGATGGACATCTAGGTTGCTTCCATGTCTTGGCTATTATAAACAGTGCTGCGATGAACATTGGGGTACACGTGTCTCTTTCCCTTCTGGTTTCCTCAGTGTGTATGCCCAGCAGTGGGGTTGCTGGATCATAAGGCAGTTCTATTTCCAGTTTTTTAAGGAATCTCCACACTGTTCTCCATAGTGGCTGTACTAGTTTGCATTCCCACCAACAGTGTAAAAGGGTTCCCTTTTCTCCACACCCTCTCCAGCATTTATTATTTGTAGACTTTTGGATCGCAGCCATTCTGACTGGCGTGAAATGGTACCTCATAGTGGTTTTGATTTGCATTTCTCTGATAATGAGTGATGTTGAGCATCTTTTCATGTGTTTGTTAGCCATCTGTATGTCTTTTTTGGAGAAATGTCTATTTAGTTCTTTGGCCCATTTTTTGATTGGGTCGTTTATTTTTCTGGAGTTGAGCTGTAGGAGTTGCTTGTATATTTTTGAGATTAGTTGTTTGTCCGTTGCTTCATTTGCTATTATTTTCTCCCATTCTGAAGGCTGTCTTTTCACCTTGCTAATAGTTTCCTTTGATGTGCAGAAGCTTTTAAGGTTAATTAGGTCCCATTTGTTTATTTTTGCTTTTATTTCCAATATTCTGGGAGGTGGGTCATAGAGGATCCTGCTGTGATGTATGTCGGAGAGTGTTTTGCCTATGTTCTCCTCTAGGAGTTTTATAGTTTCTGGTCTTACGTTTAGATCTTTAATCCATTTTGAGTTTATTTTTGTGTATGGTGTTAGAAAGTGGTCTATGTGCCCAGATTTAAATGAGCCCAATGTCAGTGCGTGCAGCCCTGCTCTTCAGAGACTATTCATCTTCCCCAAGGCTGAGTCATTTAGACATACTTTAAATTCACTGGCTCCGATGATAGAGAATCTGCCTGAAATGCAATCCCTGGGTCAGGGAGAAGGGAATGGCAACCCACTCCAGTATTCTTGCCTGGAGAATTCCATGGACAGAGGACCCTGGGGGGCTACAGTCCATGGGGTGGCAAAGAGTTGGACACAACTGAAGCGACTCTCACTGCACTAAATGCACTCTGAAAGTTGTAGGGGTTGTAACTTCAGGGCACTCGAACCTGGAGAGAATAGCTGTCATCAGCGTTGATTGCAAGCTTGGCCCCCGCCACATCTAGTCACTCATTCTTGACCAGTAAGAGCCCCTGAGGTTTGCTTTGCCTCATGCTTTTACAAATAAAAGCCCAGAAGTCAGAGCCACATCATATCCAGGTGTGATCCTGTCTTAATGAATAGTATATATGAGGAGTTTTGAGTGTCCAAGTGTTTGCAGAAATACTTTGGATAAAAAGACATCTGGGGATTCCCTAGTGGACTAAGTGGTTAAAAATCTGCTGGCAATGCAGGTAACTACATATGAAAAATTAAAGTGTTAATTGCTCAGTTGTGTCCGACTCTCTGCAACTTCATGGACTGTAGCCCTACAGGCTCCTTTGCCCATGGAATTCTCCAGGGAAGACCACTGGAGTGGGTGGCCATTCCCTTCTCCAGGGATCTTCCCAACCCAGGGATGGAATCCCATCTACTGAATTGCAGGCAGGTTATTTACCATCTGAGCCACCAGGGAAGCCCATCTACATATAAAATAGAAGAATATAATGTTTCACTTTAACTGATGCCTGGCCTAAATTTCCAGTCATACTAGCCATTGTTTTAAAATATCCCTTATGGGCAGAGACACTTTAACATATATTAAAATTAAACCAGTTTTCTTGTGATTATGAATTGGTTTCATAAAACAGCATCCAAGGGACCACTCCCCCACCCCTTGTTAAAACACTTAATGTGCTTCAAAGTAAATAAAAACATAGTCTTCAAAGATGAAAATTGTAAAACCCTAATTACTCAAGGGGTGATTATCCCCATTTCTCCATTTGACACACGAACCTTGCCTGGCCTAAGATTTGGGGGAAATTTTAGGTCATTCCATACTGGATGACTACTAATAATAGTGTGGCTTCATTGATTAGAGCCCCCAGACCCAACATCCAATATTGTCAAAACCACTAATTCTGTTCAATCAACAACTGGCACATATTTAGTTTTGTTCAGTGCCTGTGTCAACAGTCTCTCATCTAAGATAGCCTGCACTCCCAAAGGGACACAATTCCCCCATTTCAGGCTTCACACAGGTACCGCAAGGGCTCAGCATCTCAACTGCACACCCTCTGGGCAGACAATGATTTAGCGGCATCCCCCTTTCTCCAGGAGCACAGGTATTGAAACAGGAGCAGAATCCTATGGTCCTTGTGCCCCATGCCCCGCCATGTGCCTGCCTTTCTTCTACCTGAGGAAAACTTTAGTCAAAGAATGCCTGCAATCAAAGAAGTGAGAGATGGGAAAGCAAAGGAAGAGTCAAAGGAGATTAAAATTAACGTAGTGATTAAGCATAGTCAAGGATATTTAGCTGTTTCTGAAGGGCTATAGATAATATTCTGAGCAATATCCAGAGAGCCACGTTATAGACAGAGAAGCAACAAGTTGAGATGTTAATTACATGATGGTCAGACTGAACACAGGCTGTAAGCGGCCACTGTTTTCCATAGAAATGGAATTTATGTTGAAAAACTGTTACATGTTGGGAGGGACAGTCAATGTACAAAGAACTCAATACAAAGTAGATAGTTTTAACCTTGGCTAGGGAGAAAAAAAGTCTTAAGTAATGTTCTTTTCCTGTATTTTCCTTCGAAAATATAGCAGCTGACTGTGCTGTTTCAGCATACAGCAGCCCCCTCGCACTTCTGTCTGGAAAAGCTCTTGCCCCACTGGTTGCCAGGAAGGGTTTGGGTGGGGGAGCCGTCAGTCGGCCTTTGGACAGGTGTCCAGCATCCTCCCCCGCCCCGGCCCGCTGGCGCCTGAAATAAAGCAAACTTTCCTTCTTTCCGCCAACCTGGCCGGTCTGCTTGTTTGAGAGCGGAGCAGCCGCACCCACCACACTTCTTCCGACAGCAGCGTGAGGTTTCAGGATGACATCCGCCTTCAAGGAGATGCAGTGGAAGCACGTTTCATGTGCAAAGGACACAGACGTCTCACGCCTTCTGGTCCTTTCCTGGGGTTCTGAAGCAACACAGTGCTCACGTACACATCTCCCTTCCACATCAGAGTCAACAGACAGTCCCGTCAGCGCCCTCAGAGACGCCTGCACTCAAGGAGCTTCGGGAACGGTGTCTCCCGCCATCTGGAGTCCCTGCACGGCTTCTGATGGCCACAACGTGCCCAAGGATTCGGGTGCAATGACACTACCCCTAGCAAGCTTTCTCAGCCCTCTCGAGACACGAGTGCCTCCAGATTTGATTCTCACACACACGTAGCCCATGTGCCCACGGTCCCGGTCCCCGGCTTCTCAGAGACCACCTCCAGAGCTCCAAACACGCTCGGCTTATTCAAAAAGGGATATGCAGCAGCTGGCTTGGCCCCACACCTCTGCCCGCTTCCTGCAGAACTTTTTTCCCCAAACCACCAGATGTCAGCTCAGGCTTCGACACGCCCCCTCAAACTTCCACAGCGCTTTAAAACCTGCGGCTTTCCCTGGGTCCCTGCACCCTGCGCGGGCCCTCTCCTCACTAGGAGAGCAGTGAACGACTTTCAGCTTCTGTCTGTAGTGACCCTGGCCTCTCTGCGGAGACGCTCAGGCACCCCTGTCAATTAAGTCCCAGCCACCGCCTGACCGAAAGCAAGGCGATATTCATTATGTTTGGCGGGAGAGCCAGAACGATTTCCTTTATACGAGACCTCCTCCTGCGCTTCCTAAGGCACCTTGTGTGGATTTATCTCGAGGGTAAGATGATGCTCTTTCTGCCAAATGAATCACCCTACCAAGACGTGTTAAAGGAATTCATTGAACTGATTTGTCTGCGTGCAGTGAAACCTAGTTTGCACTTTTGGACAGGAAAGACTGCTGGTGCTACGAGAAACTGGTTTCTCGTTTCCGTTGCACCCAAGATGTCGTACTGCTTTAAGAAAGAACGTGATGAAGCAATGCGGGCAAATCCGGTTTAAACGGCATTTGGCACGACTTGGCAACGATTTGCTGAAGGATGCTTGACGTCCTTGTCGCGTCTCAAGGACGACGATCAGCTGAACTATGAACGAGAATTGAAAGGATTTGAAAACGGCATGACTCCTACACCTGTTTTGTTTGTGTGTTTCCCCCATAGCTTCCCAATCCAGTTTATGCTGACAAATGTAGTTACACGTTAGGAGGGACAACCCCTGTGCAAAAGTACTCAGTAGCAAGTAGATAGTTTTAACCTTGTTTAGTCAGGCAACAAGTCTTAAGCAATGTTCTTTTCCTGTATTTTCCTTCGAAAATATAGCAGCTGACTGTGCTGTTTCAGCATAGAGCAGCCCCCTCGCACTTCTGTCTGGAAAAGCTCTTGCCCCACTGGTTGCCAGGAAGGCTTTGGGTGGGGGAGCGGTCAGTCGGCCTTTGGACAGGTGTCCAGCATCCTCCCCCCCCGGCCCGCTGGCGCCTGAAATAAAGCAAACTTTCCTTCTTTCCGCCAACCTGGCCGGTCTGCTTGTTTGAGAGCGGAGCAGCCGCACCCACCACACTTCTTCCGACAGCAGTGTGAGGTTTCAGGATGACATCCGCCTTCAAGGAGATGCAGTGGAAGCACGTTTCATGTGCAAAGGACACAGACGTCTCACGCCTTCTGGTCCTTTCCTGGGGTTCTGAAGCAACACAGTGCTCACGTACACATCTCCCTTCCACATCAGAGTCAACAGACAGTCCCGTCAGCGCCCTCAGAGACGCCTGCACTCAAGGAGCTTCGGGAACGGTGTCTCCCGCCATCTGGAGTCCCTGCACGGCTTCTGATGGCCACAACGTGCCCAAGGATTCGGGTGCAATGACACTACCCCTAGCAAGCTTTCTCAGCCCTCTCGAGACACGAGTGCCTCCAGATTTGATTCTCACACACACGTAGCCCATGTGCCCACGGTCCCGGTCCCCGGCTTCTCAGAGACCACCTCCAGAGCTCCAAACACGCTCGGCTTATTCAAAAAGGGATATGCAGCAGCTGGCTTGGCCCCACACCTCTGCCCGCTTCCTGCAGAACTTTTTTCCCCAAACCACCAGATGTCAGCTCAGGCTTCGACACGCCCCCTCAAACTTCCACAGCGCTTTAAAACCTGCGGCTTTCCCTGGGTCCCTGCACCCTGCGCGGGCCCTCTCCTCACTAGGAGAGCAGTGAACGACTTTCAGCTTCTGTCTGTAGTGACCCTGGCCTCTCTGCGGAGACGCTCAGGCACCCCTGTCAATTAAGTCCCAGCCACCGCCTGACCGAAAGCAAGGCGATATTCATTATGTTTGGCGGGAGAGCCAGAACGATTTCCTTTATACGAGACCTCCTCCTGCGCTTCCTAAGGCACCTTGTGTGGATTTATCTCGAGGGTAAGATGATGCTCTTTCTGCCAAATGAATCACCCTACCAAGACGTGTTAAAGGAATTCATTGAACTGATTTGTCTGCGTGCAGTGAAACCTAGTTTGCACTTTTGGACAGGAAAGACTGCTGGTGCTACGAGAAACTGGTTTCTCGTTTCCGTTGCACCCAAGATGTCGTACTGCTTTAAGAAAGAACGTGATGAAGCAATGCGGGCAAATCCGGTTTAAACGGCATTTGGCACGACTTGGCAACGATTTGCTGAAGGATGCTTGACGTCCTTGTCGCGTCTCAAGGACGACGATCAGCTGAACTATGAACGAGAATTGAAAGGATTTGAAAACGGCATGACTCCTACACCTGTTTTGTTTGTGTGTGTTTCCCCCTATAACTTTCCAACCCAGTTTATGTTGACAAATTTAGTTACATGTTAGGAGGGACAGTCCCCATACAAAAATACTCAATACGAAGTTCATATTTTTACCCCAAATCTTTACCCTTTAATCTTTTCCAGTATTTTTTCAGAAAATACTCCCTTTGTAAATTCAAATTTGTCCGTTTTGAGTCTTCTGACTCAGCATTTTGAACACTTCCATTTCTTGTGTTGGTAGCGCTTTGCAAGTTCTCCTGTCTCTTGTTTTTGCCTCTCAAATTCTTGTTTCTTCGCCGCACATGGAGCTTGCTCATATTCTTCGTGTGCCTTTTGGTTTGATGTTTTCTTTTGCTTTGGAATGTTTCATAGAGTATATTCTCGTGCTGCAGTGCCCTTCTGGCAGAAGCCGTTCAGTGCTACAATGTCCTTCAGACAAAGCCTGGTCAGGCGTACCTTGGTCTTCTGGCAAAGACTGCTCACCTTGTTCTAACCAGGATTGGTCAGCTTTTTTCAGCTGCTTGCTGAGTCTTTCCTCTCCAGCTAAATAGAGATGGTTCCAGTGACCAGGGTGTTAGGGCAAGCGCACTGATTGTAACCACCCACCCTGGCCAGGCACTATAGTAACCATTTGCAGGAGTTGTTTTATGACAGGACCTTCTGGCAAGGAAGATGGAACTACTAAGCCTCCACTTATTAGAAGAAGAAGTTTGGGAGAGATCCCAAGGAGACTCCACATGTCCGACCACATCCCAGAATCCTTCTCTCTGGCATCCATCTGGCCTGAAGTAGGTGTGCACCACCAGGAAGGACTCTGAGTCAGAATGTTTGGCTAAAGACAACCCGGAAACTAATCCCATCACCATAACACCCATGACCACAAGCCATGTGACAGAGCTGTTCTCCTGGGTTCCATTACCCTATGGCTCTCCACCCGGGTGCTCTTTCCCAAGAAAATCTCTTGCTTTGTCAGCACATGTGTCTCCTCCAACAATTCATTTCTAAGTGTTAGACAAGGGCCCAGGTTTGGGCCCTGGAAGGGGTCTCTGCTCCTGCAACAAGGGTACCAATCTGTGCACTGGGATTCGCCTGAGCTCATCTCACATGCTAGTAAAGTAATGCTCAATATTCTCCAAGCCAGGCTTCAGCAATACGTGAACCATGAACTTCCAGATGTTCGAGCTGATTTTCGAAAAGGCAGAGGGACCAGAGATCAAATTGCCAACATCCTCTGGATCAAGGAAAAAGCAAGAGAGTTCCAGAAAAACATCTATTTCTGCTTTATTGACTATGCAAAAGCCTCTGACTGTGTGGATCACAATAAACTGTGGAAAATTCTGAAAGAGATGGGAATACCAGACCACCTGATCTGCCTCTTGAGAAATCTGTATGCAGGTCAGGAAGCAACAGTTAGAACTGGACATGGAACAACAGACTGGTTCCAAATAGGAAAAGGAGTACATCAAGGCTGTATATTGTCACCCTGCTTATTTAACTTCTATGCAGAGTACATCATGAGAAACGCTGGACTGGAAGAAACACAAGCTGAAATCAAGATTGCCAAGAGAAATATCAATAATCTCAGATATGCAGATGACACCACCCTTATGGCAGAAAGTGAAGAGGAACTCAAAAGCCTCTTGAAGAAAGTGAAAGTGGAGAGTGAAAAAGTTGGCTTAAAGCTCAACATTCAGAAAACGAAGATCATGGCATCCAGTCCCATCACTTCATGGGAAATAGATGGGGAAACAGTGGAAACAGTGTCAGACTTTATCTTTTTGGGCTCCAAAATCACTGAAGATGGTGACTGCAGCCATGAAATTGAAAGACGCTTGCTCCTTGGAAGTAAAGTTATGACCAACCTAGATAGCATATTCAAATCAGAGGCATTGCTTTGTCAACTAAAGTCCGTCTAGTCAAGGCTATGGTTTTTCCAGTGGTCATGTATGGATGTGAGAGTTGGACTGTGAAGAAGACTGAGCGCCAAAGAATTGATGCTTTTGAACTGTGGTGTTGGAGAAGACTCTTGAGAATCCCTTGGACTGCACGGAGATCCAACCAGTCCATTCTGAAGGAGATCAGCCCTGGGATTTCTTTGGAAGGAATGATGCTAAAGCTGAAACTCCAGTACTTTGGCCACCTCATGCGAAGAGTTGACTCATTGGAAAAGACTCTGATGCTGGGAGGGATTGGGGGCAGGAGGAGAAGGGGACGACAGAGGATGAGATGGCTGGATGGCATCACTGATTTGATGGTCGTGAGTCTAAGTGAACTCTGCGAGATGGTGATGGACAGGGAGGCCTGGCGTGCTGCGACTCATGGGGTCACAGAGTCAGACACGACTGACAAACTGAACTGAACTGAGCTGAACTGAGCCTTATTTTCCCTCCAGAGCAATATCTTGGAAGTTTGCTGAATCTTTAGTTTTCTTTGAAATGGGAAGCCTCATCCCTCGCGAATGCTCCCCATGAGGGCTACAGATGGTTATTACATTGCTATGTACTCTGCTTTACATTCTTATTTCTGAATCCCGCCGATGAGACTCCTTCTTCTTGCATCCCAAAACACCCTGTCCATGCCCCTCTCCCCCGACCCATGGTGCCCTCCATCTACAACTTAAAAAAAAAAATTGGAACTTGATACCTGAGTAAAATAAAGATATAAGTAAATGCAGTGCAGTGGATGGTGTGTTTCTTTGGTGTGGTTTGCCTGATGTCCAGCCCAGGGTCTTTCCCATGGACCCTAGAGTGGGAGTGGGTCTCCAGCAGGAGAAAGTGCAAGGGTGGGGGTAGGAGTCGACAGGAGCCCTCTGTCGGGGGTGGAGGCCAGGGTGCTGGGGTGCAGATGTGGTTCAGAGAAACGGGAAGGGGAGTGGAGGTCCACAGGCTCAAATTGTGGACTTGAGACCAGACAGGTTTTGAGAAAATCCTGCCTCAGTAGCCGAATATGCAGAGAAGCTGCGGTGGCACTGGATGGTTTGAGAAGGCAATTTCTGACGTCAAATCACATCCCAATCAGGATGTATACCAATGGAGCCCAGAGGAGAAATTGGAGCCTAGAAGATAAAGTGCGCGCATGAAAAGGGTGCATAGAAACCTTCCAATGGCTTCCTGATGTGAACGTTTTGTCCATGGGACAAAAAGACCCAGATCTGGCCTTTCTTAACATATTGTTATGGCTTTCTGAATATTATAATATTATATTAATATTATATTAGTATAATATAATGATATTATAGTAATTAAATGTCAATATAAATTATAATTTATATAATCTATATTTTAAATTTGTACATGAATTTTAAAGTTTATATATAATATAAATTTTATTTTTATTACAATTGAATTAATATATTATTAATGATAATAATTAAGATATATTCTATTACTATAATATATTATGTGAATATATATTATATTTAATGTTTTAATTATCTTATATATTATAGTAAATATTATTTTATATAATATATCAATTATATATAAAATTGTATAAATGACAAGGTAGAATAACAGATGATTCTAAAGAATGTATTATATATAATATATAATATTTGATATAATGACATTATATATAATTATATATTTTAGTAATGTTAAAAATTATATAGAATATGTTATATATAATATTTAGCAATATATAATATATGTTACATAATGTATAATAAGAATATATACAATATATAGTATGTATTATAAATGTACATTGTACATTATATGTAAAGCATATAATTTATCTATAATATTATCTATTTATGTATTATGTTAATATCAATATGTTGTATATAATAATATATACTCTATAACAATATATTATATAATCTTTTACTATATATTATTATGCTATATATTATATCATTGTATATGTAATATTTTATTTATATATTTATTATTATAGATTTTGAGCATATATTAAAACTTATTGCATTTTTAAATGCCTTAAAACTAAAACCAAGAAACAAGCAATTGGTTTTCTTTAACAACATTAAATTTTATAATCTATAAGACATAAAAATTTATGGCTAATTTTTCCTTATGTAGTGCAATATATGTACTTAGTAAACTGAAATATATTTAGTGTTTTTTTCATAAAAGGCAAAGGTAAGTAAACATAGACTTGTTCACAAGTCAATGTTTCAGTATTTTATCTAAAACTGATTTAACTCTTCAATGAATTCTCATCATGGAACTTAATTTAACAAAACTCTAATGGTTTAAATTCCCGAGAATCCAAAAAACAAAAGATAATTCTTTTAAGGAGCTTACCTAAAGGCTTTTCTACCATTTATCTCAGTTATTTATGACAATATATCACTATGGGTCAACTTTTGTGCTGACAAATTTTGCAACAGCTGTGACCTACTGACTAGCAGTAGAACCAGGTACAAGGAAAGTCGGTGCTGAGGCTAAATGTTGGTGTCTCGTGCCTCTAGTAATCAGACACAATTAAACAAGCAAAACTGACATCAGTACCGGACAGAGACTTAATATTGAACATTTCTCAGATTTTGTGAGTCTTAGAAATTTGTAAGCACTTATTTTTCTTTAAGTCAATGGAATAGAGCTCATTTAGAAGTTAATCCCAGGAATATTTTCTAAAGATAAAGACACTCACTGAGACACACACACGAGCAGAGATCTGTTTCATCATTTTACATTTCATGAATCAGGCACTGCATTTAAGCTTGTCGGTTTATGAAAAAGAGAGAGAATAACAAATGTACCACTTGACGTCAAAGGCTTCTTTTTCTTCCCTCCTTCCACCCCCCTCCCCTGGCTCAATTTCAATCCTTCTAAGTAAGCCAAGGCTGAAACGCACGCAATGTGGGCTGTGTTTGTATGAATACTTCAGGGAAATGTTTTTTTTTAAATTTATTTATTTTAATTAGAGGCTAATTACAATATTGTATTGGTTTTGCCATACATGAACATGAATCCGCCACGGGTGTACACGTGTTCCCAATCTGAACCCCCCTCCCACCTCCGACCCCATACCATCCTTCTGGGGCATCCCAGTGCACCAGCCCCAAGCATCCTGTATCCTGCATCAAACCTGGACTGGCGATTCATTCCTTTTATGATATTATACATGTTTCAATGCCATTCTCCCAAATCGTTCCCCCCTTGAGGGACATGTTGAGGCTTAACATCAATTTTTCTCCTAAGAATATCTTTATTCTCAAAGCGCGAGTGTTCTAGAAAACTAAAGTGTGTCATCAAGCCATCTCTCTCCAACTGCACATGCAAAAAAACCAGTTCTGAAATTTCAAAAGAGTTTCATCTCAACCATATTCTCCGAAGTCTAAAGAATATTGTGACTACATAGTGTTAAACTATTTTGTCCTTGTTAATAGGTTTAAACGTGTAGGTTGACTGCTGCTGCTTCTGCTACTAAGTCGCTTCACTCGTGTCCAACTCTGTGCGACCCCATAGACGGCAACCCACCAGGCTCCGCCGTCCCTGGGATTCTCCTGGCAAGAACACTGGAGTGGGTTGCCATTTCTTTCTCCAATGCATGAAAGTGAAAAGTGAAAGTGAAGTCACTAAGTCATGTCTGAATCTTCGTGACTGCATGGACTGCAGCCTACCAGACTCCTCCGTCCATTGGATTTTCCAGGCAACAGTACTGAAGTGTGTTGCCATTGCCTTCTCCGTGGCTTGACTAGTCTTCCAAAATGTGTCCTAGGTGGTTATCAGAGGGAATCAAAGGAGGGCTTCCCATTTTTGAATGGACACCCATGAGCCACATACAAACCAGACCTCATTAGCTGATGGAAACCTTATACGAGGGGGAAGACACCAGAAAGCATAAAGCTCAGGGTGGCTGTTTCCAACTCCTGCCAAGTCCATGACCTTAGTCCTTAGATCTCACAGGTGGGATTTCCAACATGAAAGCTAACCAGACAAACACTCACTGTTCCCCAGATGGAAACAAATGTTCCTCAGATGGACATGTTGAAGGAGCCTCAGATACATGGCGGGGGACTCACCCAGACGCTGGCCAAGATGTCTCAATGTCCAAGACGCTGTCCTTCTCCTTCCTCAAAATAATTCCTTGGAGCAGCAAAATTCAAGCTGGTATGGGCTGGAAGAAGACAGGAACATCCTTGAGGCGAAGGTGGCCTCCCCACCCTCTAGGGCGGCCCTTCCTCTTCCCTCCTCTACCGCCTTGGTGTCCCCACTGCCTGCTTGGTGGACCGAGTATGACTGGGGCTCAGCCTTCTTGACATGGGTCCTCAGAATTCAGGCCTCTGAAGGAATCTTCCCAGCGTTCCAACCTTCTGGAAAGAGGCTGCGTGGAGGAAAAATCTAGAGAGTGTGATGGGGCCAGGGTACACCCAGGGGGTCACCCCTAAGCCAACCCCACACGGGACTCCAAATTTGTTACCCAAATTCAGCCTCTGCACACCAAGGCAGAGTGAAGTCTATAAGAAAGAAGTTTGGGTGAAATAGAAAGAAAGAGCTTTACTGCTTTGCTAGGAAAAATGGGCCACATTGGCCTAGTGCCCCCAAGACCGTGAGTGCCAGCCTGGAGCGGGTATGTGGAGTCTTTAGTGTTTATGGAGCCATGGCTGGTGTTGAGGCAGTGGGGAGGCCACAGCATCAACCTTCTTGTTCCAGCCAGTCTGGGGTCTACCTGCTGTGGGCAGCAGTTCACTTCTTCAGCCTGGTGGGGGTTTCGGTAACTGCAAAATAGCTCACGCATAAGGCACAAATATTATCAAGAGACCTTGAGGAAGAAAAGTCCTTGACTTTGTTTGATGGCTTGTTTGTTATTTTGTCTTGTTTGACATTTTCCCCTTCAGGATCCTCTCACTGCTCTGATGAAATTTATTCTTTGTTTTCCCCCATCCTCGCCAGAACGCATGAGGGATCTTTGTTCCCCGACCTGGATCCTACCTTCAGCCCATGAATTTCACTGGTGGAGTCTTAGCCACCAGACCACCAGGGAAGCCCCTAAATGGATTATTTGGTGAAAGATTTTCTACAGACAAAAGGCTGGTGGAGGACTTGACTGGGGGTTTCTTCTGGGAAAGCCTCAGTGGGTCCTGCTGGGTTACAATCTGGCCCTTCCCTGGTCTGCCCCTCCTGGTGTCTCAGCCCTCCAGGAGAAGGAAGTCAGCACAGAAACAGGCAGGAGGCCACAGGAGAGTTCAGATGCTCTTTATTTCTTTAGGGTGAAGTGTACACGTTATCAGGATGGCTGAGGGGTAAAGAATATGCCTGCAATGCAGGACACGCCGGGGACTTGAGTCTGGTCTCTGGATGCGTAAGATCCCCTGGAGTAGCAAATGGCACGCCACTACAGCATTTTTGCCTGGGAAATGCCATGGACATTGGAGCCTGGGGGGCCACAGTCCAAAGGGTCACAAAGAACCACCGAAGAGGCACACAGGCAGGAAGGTAACATTCGTGTGGTGCCGGTAACAGCAAATATTCCATTTCTATATTTTGTCCTGGTTCCTGCAGTGGAGGAACCAGTACAGGAAGGCAAGCTGGTAATCTTTGTCTCCTGAACACTGTTACCATCATGTTAGTGATGTCTCTCCAGGTTCAAATCAGTCTTGTTGGTTAGGCAGGCAGAGTTGGGATGTGTAAATCATAAGCAAACTGAAATCTTGGTCATAAACATCCCACAGTGATAAGTCCTCTAACACAATAGTGCATTTTCTTAAGACTTCACAAGAGCTGCTCCTCCCCTCTGCTCTGACACTATTCAGTCCCTTGAAGACTGGCATCTGGGTCCTTGACACCCCCAGCTTCAACATGGACCCCAGGAGGGCATACTGTGGGCAGGGATTGGAGACAGAGACCAGGAAGCTGTAGGTGAGAAAGGGGATGCTGAGGACTTGGGAAGGGACACCAGCCTCAGCAGAGACAAGCCCTTTCTCCCGAGAATCTACCCAGACATCTGGGGATTCCCTAGTGGACTAAGTGGTTAAGAATCTGGCTGGCAATGCAGGTAAGTATATATGAAAAATTAAAGTGTTAATTGCTCAGTTGTGTCCGACTCTCTGCAACTTCACGGACTGTAGCCCTCCAGGCTCCTTTGTCCATGGAATTCTCCAGGGAAGAACACTGGAGTGGGTGGCCATTCCCTTCTCCAGGGATCTGCCCGACCCAGGGATGGAACCCCATCTACTGCATTGCAGGCAGAATCTTTACCATCTGAGCCACCAGGGAAGCCCATCTACATATAAAATACAAGAATATAATGTTTCACTTTAACTGATGCCTGGCCTAAATTTCCAGTCATACTAGCCATTGTTTTAAAATATCGCTTATGGGCAGAGACACTGTCAGTCAGTCAGTCAATTGAGTCGCTCAGTCGTGTCCGACTCTTTGAGACCCCATGAATCGCAGCATGCCAGGCCTCCCTGTCCATCACCAACTCCCAGAGTTCACTCAGACTCATGTTCATCGAGTCAGTGATGCCATCCAGCCATCTCATCCTGTCATCCCCTTCTCCTCCGGCCCCCAATCCCTCCCAGCATCAGAATCTTTTCCAGTGAGTCAACTCTTCGCATGAGGTGGCCAAACTATTGGTGTTTCAGCTTTAACATCATTCCTTCCAAAGAAATCCCAGGGCTGATCTCCTTCAGAATGGACTGGTTGGATCTCCTTGCAGTCCAAGAGACTCTCAAGAGTCTTCTCCAACTCCACAGTTCAAAAGCATCAATTCTTCGGCGCTCAGCCTTCTCCACAGTCCAACTCTCACATCCATACATGACCACAGGAAAAACCATAGACTTGACTAGACGGACCTTTGTTGGCAAAGTCATGTCTCTGCTTTTGAATATGCTATCCAGGTTGGACATAACTTTCCTTCCAAGGAGTAAGCATCTTTAGTAGTTAGGGTTTTACAAAATTTTCATCTTTGAAGACTATGTTTTCATTTACTTTGGAGCATATTAACTGTTTTAACTGGGCGGGGAGCGGTCCCTAGGATGCTGTTTTATGAAACCAATTCACAATCACAAGAAAATTGGTTTAATTTTAATATATGTTACAGTGTCTCTTTTAATTTTTAAATTATCAATATATTATTAAATCAATTGATTGATATTAATATATATTAATTATTAAAAGAGATAATCACCTAGTGGGTGATTATCCCCGCTTCTCCATTTGACACCCGAACCTTACCTGGCCTAAGATTTGGGGGGAAATTTAGAGCATTTCATACTGGATGACTACTAATAATACTGTGGCTTCATCGATTAGAGCCTCCAGACCCAACATCCAATATTGTCAAAACCACTAATTCTGTTCAATCAACAACTGGCACATATTTTGTTTTGTTCAGTGCCTGCGTCAACGGTCTCTCATCTAAGATAGCCTGCACTCCAAAAGGGACACAATTCCCTCTTTCCAGGCTTCCCACAGGTACCCCAAGGGCTCGGCATCTCCATTGCACACCCTCTGGGCAGACAATGTTTTAGCTGCATCCCCCTTTCTCCAGGAGCACAGGTATTGAAACAGGAGCAGAACCCTATGGTCCTTGCGCCCCATGCCCTGCCATGTGCCTGCCTTTCTTCTATCTGAGGAGAACTTTAGTCAAAGAATGACTGCAATCAAAGAAGTGAGAGATGGGAAAGCAAAGGAAAAGAGTCAAAGGAGACTAATAATAACATAGTCATTAAGCATAGCTGTTTCTGAAGGGCTATAGATAATATTCTGAGCCTTATCCTGTGAGCCACATTACAGATACTGAAGCACCAAGTGGAGATGTTAATTACATGATGGCCAGACTGCACCCAGGCCATAAGTTGCCACTGTTTTCCTTCGGAATGCAATTTATGTTGAAAAATTGTTACATGTTAGGAGGGACAGCCCCTATACAAACCTACTCAATGGCAAGTAGATATTTTTACCCTAAGTTTTTACCCTTAATTCTTTTCCAGTATTTTCTTAGAAAACACTCCATTTGTAAATCCGTGTTTGGCTTGCCATTTTGAGAGTCTTTTGGCTCCGCATCTTGAACACTTGCATTTTCTTGTGTTGGTAGAGCCTTGGAGCTTCTCCTCTCTCTTGTTTTTGCCTCTCAAATTCTTGTTTCTTCACAGCACGCGTAGCTTGCTCATATTCTGCCTGTGCCTTTTGGTTTGACGTTTTCTTTTGCTTTGGAATGTTCCATAGAGTATATTCTCGTGCTGCAGTGCCCTTCTGGCAGAAGCCGTTCAGTGCTACAGTGTCCTTCAGACAAAGCAAGGTCAGGGGTACCCTGGTTTTCTGGCAAAGACTGCTCACCTTGTTCTAACCAGGATTGGTCAGCTTTTCTCAGCTGCTTGCTGAGTCTTTCCTCTCCAGCTAAGTAGAGATGGTTCCGGTGATCAGGGTGTTAGGGCAAGCGCACTGATTGAAACCGCCCACCCTGGCCAGGCACCACAGTAACCATTTGCATGAGTCGTTTTACGACAGGAGCTTCTGGCAAGGAACACGGAACTACTAAGCCTCCACCAACCGGAAGAGTTTGGGAGAGGTCCAAAGGAGACATCGCATGTCCGCCCACCTCCCAGAATCCTTCTCTCTGGCAAACATCTGGCCTGAAGAAGGCGTGCACCACCAGGAAGGACTCCGAGTCAGAATGATTGGCTACAGACAACCCGGAAACTAATCCCATCACCATAAAACCCGAGACCACAAGCCATGTGACAGAGCTGTTCTCCTGGGTTCCATTACCCTATGGCTCTCTACCCGGGTGCCTTTTCCCAAGAAAATCTCTTGCTTTGTCAGCACATGTGTCTCCTCCGACAATTCATTTCCGAGTGTTAGACAAGAGCCCAGGTTCGGGCCCTGGAAGGGGTCCCCCTTCCTGCAACAAGGGTACTGATCTCTGCACTGGGATTTGCCTGAGGTTTGAGCCTTCTTTTCCCTCCAGAGCAATATCTTGGAAGTTTGCTGAATCTTGAGTTTTCATTGAAATGGGAAGCCTCGTCCCTTGAGAATGCTCCCCGAGGGCTGCAGATGGTTGTTACATTGCCACGTTCTCTGCTTCACATTCTTATTTCTGAATCCAACCGATGAGACTCCTTCTCCTCGCATCCCAAAACACCCTGTCCACGCCCCACTCCCCCGACCCGTGGTGCCCTCCATCTACAACTTAAAAAAAAAAGAAAATCGAAACCTGATACCTGAGTAAAATAAAGATATAAGTAAATGCAGTGCAGTGGATGGTCTGTTTCTTTGGTGTGATTTGCCTGATGTCCAGCCCAGGGTCTCTCACGAGGACCCTAGAGTGGGAGTGGGTCTCCAGCAGGAGAAAGTGCAGGGGTGGGGGTAGGAATCGACAGGAGCCCTCTGTGGGGGGTGGAGGCCAGGGGGCTGGGGTGCAGATGTGGTTCAGAGAAACGGGAAGGCAAGTGGAGGTCCACCTACTCAAATTGTGGACTTGAGACTAGGCCAGTTTTGAGAAAACCCTGTCTCAGTAGCCGAATATTTGGAGAGGCTGTGGTGGCACTGGATGGTTTGAGAAGGCAATCTCTGAAATCAAATCACACCCCAATCACGATGTATACCAATGGAGCCCAGAGGATAAAGTGGGGGAATGAAAGGGGCATAGAAACCTCCCACAGGCTTCCTGATGTGAACGTTTTTGTCCCTGGGACACAAGGACCCAGATCTGGCGTTTCTTAATATATTGTCATGGCTTTCTGAATATTGTACTATTATATTAACATTATATTAGTATAGTATAATATATATTAGTATATATGTATTAGTATAATATATATAGTATAATATATATTAGTGTAATATCATGATACTATAGTAATTAAATAGTAATATAAATTTAAATTTATATAATTTATATTTTAAAATTTTACATGAATTTTAAATTTTATATATAATATAAATTTTATTTTTATTATCATTGAATTAATGTTATTAATGATAATAAGTAAGATATATTTATTACTATAATATATATTATATAAATATATATTATATATAATGTTTTAATTATATGTTATATATTAAAATATAATTATATAGTAGATAGTATTATATTATATAATATATAAATTATATATAAAATTATATATATTGTAAGGTAGGATAACATACTATTCTATAGAATGTATTATATATAAAATATAATATTTCATATAATGACATATATATCATGATATATTTTAGTAATGTATAAAAAATTATAGATAATGTGTTATATATAATATTTTGCAATATATGTTATATTATACATAATAAGAATATATACCCTATATAATATATATTATAAATATACATTTTACATTATATCTAAAGCATATAATTTATATATTATATATTGATGTATTATACTATACATTAATATCAATATAATGTATGTAATAATATATACTCTATAACTCTGTTATATAAACTTTTACTATATATTATTATGCTATGTATTATATCATTTTATGTGCAATATTTTATTTATATATATTTATTATTATAGATTTTTAGCATATATTAAAACTTAATGCATTTTTAATTGCCTTAAAACTAAAACCAAGTAACAAGCAATTGATTTTCTTTAACAACATTAAATTTTATAACCTATAAGACATACAAATTTTATGGCTAATTTTTCTTTATGTGGTACAATATATGTACTTAGTAAACTGAAATATATTTAGTGTTTTTTTCATAAAAGGCTAAGGTAAGTAAATATAGACTTGTTCACCAGTCAATGTTTCAGTATTTTATCTAAAATTGATTTAACTCTTCAATGAATTCTCATCATGGAAACTAATTTAACAAAACTCAAATGGTTTAAATTCCCAAGAATCCAGAAAAACAAAATATAATTCTTTTAAAGACCTTACATAAATGCTTTTCTACCATTTATCTCAGTTATTTATGACAATATATCACTATGGGTCAACTTTTGTGCTGACAAATTTTGCAACAGCTGTGACCTACTGACTAGCAGTAGAACCAGGTACAAGGAAAGTCGGTGCTGAGGCTAAATGTTGGTGTCTCGTGCCTCTAGTAATCAGACACAATTAAACAAGCAAAACTGACATCAGTACCAGACAGAGACTTAATATTGAACATTTCTCAGATTTTGTGAGTCTTAGAAATTTGTAAGCACTTATTTTTCTTTAAGTCAATGGAATAGAGCTCATTTAGAAGTTAATCTCAGGAATATTTTCTAAAGATAAAGACACTCACTGAGACACACACACGAGCAGAGATCTGTTTCATCATTTTACATTTCATGAATCAGGCACTGCATTTAAGCTTGTCGGTTTATGAAAAAGAGAGAGAATAACAAATGTACACACTTGAGGTCAAAGGCTTCTTTTTCTTCCCTCCTTCCACCCCTCTCCCCCTGCTCAGTTTCAATCCTAAGTAAGCCAAGGCTGAAACGCAGGCAATGTGGCCTGTGTTTGTATTAATACTTCAGGGACATGGTGAGACTTAACATCAACTTTTCTCCTAAGAGTATCTTTATTCTCTAAGGGTGAGTCTTCTGGAAAACACAAACCTTCAGCCTTTTACTTGGCCAATCTAGTTTGACTTCTAAAGGAATTACTGTTCACCCTGGAGTAATTGATTCAGATTATAAAGCAGAAATTCAAATTAGGATGCCATCAGATTTTATGGCAAATCAAAAGGGGGGGATAAAATTGCTCAATTACTCCTTTTACCTTACATTTCTATTAACTTCTATTTCTATTAACTCCTCTAATGATGTACGGATGGGCGGATTTGGCAGTACAGATCAAAAACAGTCCTCTTGGACATCATTAGTATCTGAATTTGCCCGACTGACTATAAATATCAAAATTAATGGTAAAAGATTTTCTGTTCTTCTCGACACTGGATCTGATATTACTATTATTTCCAAACATTTATGGCCCCAAATCCTGGCCTGTACAAAAAATTTCTTGCCAGATTGCAAGGATTTCTCAAACCAAAGTACAAGAGGTTTATCAGAGTACTCAAATTTATCCATGTGAGGAACCAGAAGGCCAACCCCTGAATCTAATAGGAAGGGACTTACTTATGCAATGGCAAACTCAGATATACATTTCACATTTTTCCTAGGGGCCACTGCTCATTAACAAACAATACAATTATTAAAATAACTTGGAAGAACGACGAGCCTATTTGGACAGAGCAGTGGCCCTTCATGAAAGAGAAATTACAGGCGGCTAAGGGACTTATAGATACGCAAGTAGAATTAAAGCATATTGAGGAATCTTGTTCTCCTTGGAACTCTCCAATTTTTGCTATAAAAAAGAAATCTAACAAATGGCATCTCCTAACAGACCTTAGAAAAGTTAATGCATCTATGAAACCTATGGGTGCATTACAACCAGGAATCCCATCACCTACCACTATTCCTCAAAATTGACATATTATTATTATTGATTTACAAGATTGCTTTTTTAATATACCTTTACACCCTTTAGACCGAGAAAGATTCGCTTTCTCTCTCCCTTATCCTAATCATATTGGACCTCATAAACGGTACCAATGGAATGTACTGCCACGAGGAATGATGAATTCTCCCACCATGTGTCAGTACTACGTAGCCAAAGCCCTTGAGTCTGTGAGAAAGCAATTTCCTAACTTTCTTGTTATTCACTATATGGATGATATATTGTTTTCAGCTCCATCTAGCTTAGAAACTCAACACATGTTTAATACAGCTCAAGTATGCTTAAGAAACTCTGGATTAATCATTGCCGCTGAAAAAATTCAAACCTCTACACCTTACCATTACTTGGGGTTTGTTGTTAATAGACAATGTATTACTCCCCAACTAACTCAGATCCGTACTGATAAATTATCAACAGTAAATGATTTTCAAAAGCTCTTAGGTGATATAAATTGGATTAGACTTTCTTCAGGCATTGCTAATTATCAACTGAATAACCTATTTAATACTTTAAAAGGAGATCCTGATTTAAATAGCCCTCGTTCACTTTCTCAAGAGGCACGAGAGGAACTCTATTTGGTGCAAAATAAATTACAAAAACAATTTCCTACTCGCATCAAACTAGATGTACCTCTAGAATTGTTTATACTCCCCTCTCCTCATTCTCCCACAGGACTTCTTGCCCAACAAGAACACCCAGTAGACTGGATCTACACCCGTTTTAGGGGAATAAAGTCACTTACACCCTACCTTGATTTAATTGCTCTAATCATTATCAATGGAAGAAATAGGACTAAAACTCTAATTGGCTCTGATCCTCATAAAATTATAATACCTATCAATAAATCTCAATTTGAGAACTCATTACAAACTGCTACCAATTTCCAAATAGCTTTTCTGGAATATTTTGGAGAAATTTCATTTCATTATCCTTCTGGTAAGCTGTGAAATTTCTTCAAAAATACGGAGTTTATTATTTCTCACATTATCAGCTCACAGCCTATACCACAGGCCGAGGTTTTTCTCTATAGATGGGACTAAAAACGGAATGATGCTAAAGCAGTACTTTGGCCACCTCATGTGAAGAGTTGACTCATTGGAAAAGACTCTGATGCTGGGAGGGATTGGGGGCCGGAGGAGAAGGGGACGACAGAGGATGAGATGGCTGGATGGCATCACTGACTCGATGGACGTGAGTCTGAGTGAACTCCGGGAGTTGGTGATGGACAGGGAGGCCTGGCATGCTGCGACTCATGGGGTCGCAAAGAGTCGGACACGACTGAGCGACTGAACTGAAAAACGCCAAAGCTTCATTCTGGTCTCTTACAGAATATAAAATCTTTTATACTGAATTTCATTCTGCTCAACAAAATGAATTATATGCTCTTATTCAAGTTATTTGCCTACATCCTTACCCCATTAATATAGTCTCTGACTCTATATATTGTTTTTGTATTAAAAAATATAGAAACCTCTACCATAAACTCCAATCAACCTATTATTCAGCAACTCTTTTTCGAACTAAATCTGTTGTTAGAAACCGCAATTCTCCCATTTATATTACACATATTCGAGCACATTCTTGTCTTCCTGGCCCCATGACTTATGGTAATGAGCAAGCTGAGGAAATGGTTTCCTTTGCTACTCCAGAGGAACAGCATGCTCTGTTGCATAACAATGCTGGCTCCCTACACCAGCTATGGAAAATCCCATACCGCCAGGCTAAAGAAATTGTTAGTAATTGCTCTACTTGTAGATCTCTACATCTTCGACCCATTGCACAAGGTATTAATCCTCGTGGTTTTCAACCTAATGAACTATGGCAAATGGATGTAACTCATTGCCCTGGACTTTCTCCATGTTCTTTCTTGCATGTCTGTATCGACACTAATTCTTTTATTTGGGCCACACCTCTTCGCGGTGAGGCTACACAACACGTTATAACTCATTTATTAGCTTGTTTTGCTGGAATGGAAACTCCTGCTGCTGCTGCTGCTAAGTCCCTTCAGTCGTGTCCGAATCTGGGCGACTCTATAGACGGCAGCCCACCAGGCTCCGCCATCCCTGGGATTCTCCAGGCAAGAATACTGGAGTGGGTTGCCATTTCCTTCTCCAATGCATGAAAGTGAAAAGTGAATATAACTCACTTATTAGCTGGTTTTGCTGGAACGGGAGCTCCTAGTTCTCTAAAAACAGACAATGGTCCTGCCTATATTTCTAGACACTTTAAACAATTTTTACAATCTTTTTCTATTAAACATATTACAGGTGTTCCTTATAATCCACAGGCACAAGGCATAGTCGAACAAGCACATCACACGCTAAAGCTGCAAATACAAAAGTTAAAAAAGGGGTATACACAGCAACACTACTATCTTCCTTATTTAAAGCAGACTTTACTAGATTCCAACAAAAGACATTTTCTAAACCTATAACTACTGTTAATACAGCTTTGTTTTAAATTTTTTAAACTTACCACAGGGAAATATGCAGAAAAGCATTTCAAGGAATTGAAGGACACTTCTCTTCCTCTGCCCATTTGGTACCAAGATGGGTTAACGAAAAAATGGAAATCGGGGAACTAATCTTACAGGGAAAAGGGTAGGCTTGTATTTCCCCAGTTGGATCCAAGGAACTCACATGGCTTCCTCTTCAGAAGACTCGACCCAAGGGGGCCCCCGGCCTTCAAAATGGAGACGGAACAACAAGGACCCCAGGAGAAAGAAATTCCAATACGGGCCATGGCGGGTCTAAAGATCACCAGGAAGCACCGTCTTCGGCGGCATCACCTTTATGATCTCCCCACTTGGGGACAAATAAAAACTCTTACTAATCGAGCTGAAAATTTGGCCTCTCAACAGGGAATGCCTTGGAGTCCTGAATAGATTGTCCTGGCAATGCTCAGTCTTTTGGCCTGTATCTCCCCTTGCTCGAGCTCTGACTAACCAAGTTTACATACCCAGATCAGATCAGTCGCTCAGTCCTATCCGACTCTTTGCGACCCCATGAATCGCAGCACGCCAGGCCTCCCTGTCCATTAACAACTCCTGGAGTTCACTCTGACTCATGTCCATTGAGTCAGTGATGTCATCGAGCCATCTCATCCTCTGTTGTCCCCTTCTCCTTCTGCCCCCAATCCCTCCCAGCATCAGAGTCTTTTCCAATGAGTCAACTCTTCGCATGAGGTGGCCAAAGTACTGGAGTTTCAGTTTAGCATCATTCCTTCCAAAGAAATCCCAGGGCTGATCTCCTTCAGAATGGACTGGTTGGATCTCCTTGCAGGCCAAGGGACTCTCAAGAGTCTTCTCCAACACCACAGTTCAAAAGCATCAATTCTTCAGCCCTCAGCCTTCTTCACAGTCCAACTCTCACATCCATACATGACCACAGGAAAAACCATAGCCTTGACTAGACGGACCTTTGTTGGCAAAGTAATGTCTCTGCTTTTGAATATGCTATCTAGCTTGGTCATAACTTTCCTTCCACGGAGTAAGACTCTTTTAATTTCACGGCTGCAGTCACCATCTGCAGTGATTTTGGAGCCCAGAAAAATAAAATCTGACACTGTTTCCACTGTTTCCCCATCTATTTCCCATGAAGTGGTGGGACCAGATGCCATGATCTTAGTTTTGTGAATGTTGAGCTTTAATCCAATTTTTTCACTCTCCACTTTCACTTTCATCAAGAGGCTTTTGAGTTCCTCTTCACTTCCTGCCATAAGGGTGGTGTCATCTGCATATCTGAGGCTATTGATATTTGTCCCGGCAATCTTGATTCCAGCTTGTGTTTCTTCCACTTCAGCGTTTCTCATGGTGTACTCTGCATAGAAGTTAAATGAACAGGGTGACAATATATAGCCTTGACGAACTCTTTTTCCTATTTGGAACCAGTCTGTTGTTCCATGTCCAGTTCTAACTGTTTCTTCCTGACCTGCATACAGATTTCTCAAGAGGCAGATCAGGTGGTCTGGTATTCCCATCTCTTTCAGAATTTTCCACAGTTTATTGTGAGCCACACAGTCAAAGGCTTTGGCATAGTCAATAAAGCAGAAATCAATGTTTTTCTGGAACTCTCTTGCTTTTTCCATGATCCAGGGGATGTTGGCAATTTGATCTCTGGTTCCTCGGCCTTTCCTAAAACCAGCTTGAACATCAGGAAGTTCATGGTTTACATACTGCTGAAGCCTGGCTTGGAGAATTTTGAGCATTCCTTTACTAGCGTGTGAGATGAGTGCAATTGTGTGGTAGTTGGACCATTCTTTGGCATTGCCTTTCTTTGGGATTGGATGAAAACTGACCTCTTTCAGTCCTGTGGCCACTGCTGAGTTTTCCAAATTTGCTGGCATATTGAGTGCAGCACTTTCACAGCATCATCTTTCAGGATTTGGAATAGCTCAACTGGAATTCCATCACCTCCACTAGCTTTGTTCGTAGTGCTGCTTTCTAAGGCCCACTTGACTTCACATTCCAGGATGACTGGCTCTAGGGCAGTGATCACACCATCATGATTATCTGGGTCGTGAAGATCTTTTTTGTACAGTTTTTCTGTGTATTCTTGCCATCTCTTCTTAATAACTTCTACTTCTGTTAGATCCATACCATTTCTGTCCTTTATCGAGCTCATCTTTGCATGAAATATTCCTTTGGTATCTCTGATTTTCTTGAAGAGATCCCTAGTCTTTCCCATTGTGTTGTTTTCCTCTATTTCTTTGCATTGATCGCTGAAGAAGGCTTTCTTATCTCTTCTTGCTATTCTTTGGAACTCTACATTTATATGTTTATGTCTTTCCTTTTCTGCTTTGCTTTTCTCTTCTCTTCTTTTCACAGCTATTTGTAAGGCCTCCCCAGACAGCCATTTTGCTTTTTTGCATTTCTTTTCCATGGGGATGGTCTTGATCTCTGTCTCCTGTACAATGCCACGAACCTCAGTCCATAGTTCACCAGGCACTCTATCTATCAGATCTATGCCCTTAAATCTATTTCTCACTTCCACTATATATTCATAAGGGATTTGATTTAGGTCATACCTCAACGGTCTAGTGGTTTTCCCTACTTTCTTCAGTTTCAGTCTGAATTTGGCAATAAGGAATTCATGGTCTGAGCCACAGTCAGCTCCTGGTCTTCGTTCCAGCTCCTTCTCCATCGTTGGCTGCAAAGAATATAATCAATCTGATTTCAGTGTTGACCATCTGGTGATGTCCATGTATAGAGTCTTCTCTTGTGTTGTTGGAAGAGGGTGTTTGTTATGACCAGTGCATTTTCTTGGCAAAACTCTATTAGTCTTTGCCCTGCTTCATTCTGAATTCCAAGGCCAAATTTGCCTGTTACTCCAGGTGTTTCTTGACTTCCTACTTTTGCATTCCAGTCCCGTATAATGAGAAGGACATCTTTTTTGGATGTTAGTTCTAAAAGGTATTGTAGGTCTTCATAGAACCGTTCAACTTCAGCTTCTTTAGCATTACTGGTTGGGGCATAGACTGGGATTACTGTGATATTGAATGGTTTGCCTTGGAAACGAACAGAGATCATTCTGTCGTTTTTGAGATTGCATCCGAGTACTGCATTTCGGACTGTTTTGTTGACCCTGAAGGCCCTTCCATTTCTTCTGAGGGATTCCTGCCCACAGTAGTAGATATAATGCTCATCTGAGTTAAATTCACCCATTCCAGTCCATTTGAGTTCACTGATTCCTAGAATGTTGACATTCACGCTTGCCATCTCTTATTTGACCACTTCCAGTTTGCCTTGATTCATGGACCTGACATTCCAGGTTCTTATGCAATATTGCTCTTTACAACATCGGACCTTGCTTCTATCACCAGTCACATCCACAGCTGGGTATTCTTTTTGCTTTGGCTCCATCCCTTCCTTCTTTTTGGAGTTATTTCTCCACTGATCTCCAGTAGCATGTTGGGCACCTACTGACCTGAGGAGTTTCTCTTTCAGTATCCTATCATTTTGCCTTTTCATACTGTTCATGGGGTTCTCAAGGCAAGAATACTGAAGTGGTTTGCCATGCCCTTCTCCAGTGGACCACATTCTGTCACATCTCTCCACCATGATCTGCCCGTCTTGGGTTGCCCCACGGGCATGGCTTAGTTTCACTGAGTTAGACAAGGCTGTGGTCCTAGTGTGATTAGATTGACTAGTTTTCTGTGAGCATGGGTTCAGTGTGTCTGCCCTCTGATGCCCTCTTGCAACACCTACCGTCTTACTTGGGTTTCTCTTACCTTGGGCGTGGAGTATCTCTTCACGGCTGATCCAGCAAAGCGCAGCCATTGCTCCTTACCTTGGACGAGGGGTATCTCTCACCGCCGCCCTTCCTGACCTTCAATGTGGGATAGCTCCTCTAGGCCCTCCCCCCTCTATTGCAGGTCATAGAATGGACAGAGAAAAGACCGATCTTATCAACCAATGACTCCACCCATATGCCCCCTCCCTAGAACCTGAAAGGGCTCTCACACCCTGGGGAGTAGGGAAAACTAATTAACATCTCTTTAGGCTCTGAAGTCCTTCCCTTGTGCGTGGGCCCAGCAGAATTGTGCATAAACATTAGCCGACAAACTTGGGCTTTCGCCCTGCCTCCCAAAAAGAATTTTCGGACACTGCTTGGGTTATTTACTGCCCTTTCTTTGTCTATGAACCACGTTTATACTACTGAGACTTTAGGGAAAGTGTTAGGGAAAGAGTTAGGTAAAAAACAAAGAACGTTATGCAAAGGGTTTACTTATAAGAACTTTACATATACTCCTGTTCGTTGGGACTAATGTCAAGCCAAATCAGTAAAATTAATGTTTGTGGCTAATCACATAATTCTTGATTGGGGACCCCATGGTATGTGGTTCTCTAACTGCTCAGAAGAGGTTAATTGCACGGTGTGTGACTATGTTTCACAAGTGACATGGAAGGTCACTGACACTACGATGGAACATTACCTTGGCAAAGTACTTCTTGGGTGGCTTGAGGGTGGATTAGCCCCACTTCATCCTAGGATAGTCCTCGATAAACAGAGTGGGCCTGAACAATGACACATTTGGAAACTTGCTTCGAGCACAGAAGAAATTGGAACTTGGACCCGACATTTCACAGGGACCAGTCGTGGTCATAGTAACTATTTCTTTCGCTATAATCAGTCATATTTATACAGGCCTGTGTCCCACTTCCTTTTGTTATAGCCATAGGAAATTTACAATTTAATAAGACTTTATGTTCTGTAACTTGTATTAATTGCAAACTATATACTTGTCTTAACTCCTCTATCTCTTTAAGACATGATTCCCTTTTGATTCTTCCATCTCGACGTAGTTTGTGGTTACCAGTAAATCTCCAACGACCCTGGGAAGAAGGGCCCATGGCTGGACTTGTTTCCAGATTACTTCAATTTTGTGTTACTCCTGTTCATTTTAATCATAGTGCCTACAACTGGGAACAAATCAAATTTCATTTTAAAAACATAATAAAATAGGGAGAATTTTCAGGAAGCATTTAACAGGAGGCTTCCTGTGTGCTGTTTTGGGTCTGTCATGAATTCTCTGCCCCTTATTAATTCCTGAATATTCAGGAATTAAATGGAGTAGCAAACTACTCCCGCGGGCTTAGGAATGCATGCATTTCCGTCGTTAGTTTTTCCATACGGTGATAAGTAACTATTACGACCCTCTTCCTTTTTATGAACCATACAGTAAAAGTGATTATTTATAACCCTCTCTCTTTTATATGGATGCCCTCATGTTTCCTTGAGAACTTGTAAGTTTTGATTTTATCTCTGCTGAAAATAGCTATCTTGTAAGACAGTATAAATACCCACACAATGTTGAATAAAACACCTTTGCTCCACCAAAGCTTTGGTCCCCATGTCTTTCTTTCTCTCTCTCTCAGGCTAATTCTGTGCAGCGCAGAGACCCGTCGTGCTCACTCTCCTTTCTGGGCTTCTAAGACCCTCTCAAGAAGGCGCCCTGTCCCTTCACCCCCCTCGAGAGGGCGCCAGGTGCCTTCGTGAGCAATGCAAGCCCTGTGTCAAAGGACTTTATTGGTTTTCTGCATAAACCAAGGAATATCAGCCTCTTTCTCTTTCTCTCTTTTACTTTCTTATCATCGACTCCGGACCACCAGGTTCCAGTCCATTAAAGGACCTTAACATATTACTCATTTGATAATACTGCCCATGTAATTTAACCTACCAAATGAACCTAATTAGCTTAATATCTCTCTTTGTCCTGTTTCAGGGCCCTTTGAAGCATCCCAGAGTTAGCTAGGGGTCAAGAAGACTTCATTAGAATTTGATTTAGGAAGTTTTGTTGAAAATATCAAAAGGGGTTAAAACACTAAATCAGATAGAGTCATAGATCAGTGTGAAACAATGGTTATTCACTTTGCCAACTGTGGTGGATGGTCACTTAGCTTGCTGATATGTTACAATGAGCATATACTGAGGCTCAGGGTCTAGTGGAAGTCGACTCTGCCATCTTGGCCTTAGTTGGTTCTATCAGGCGAGTGTATGCTCCTCGGTTCTGTCTCGTCACAACAAAGATTTGGAGTGATGGACATTAAAGCCCCCTTGGCGTGTCACAGCTCTCGGGTCTCGGAGACACCGTGTTATAGCTCTCAAGTCTCGAACGGACCGTGTTATAGCTCTTACACAAATCAGTGTTACAGCTCAGTATTACAGCTCCATTTTATTTAGAAGATAGCAGGAAAATCCATCTTTGAGGCGTGAAGGCACGTTGATCCAAAGACACGAAGAGATGAGCGCCCCAGCATGTGGGAGAGAGAGAGCGAGCTAGCTTTGGCTCCTCTTTTTATATGTTTTTTCCCTGGGCCTGTCCTATGTCAATTGGGCCAGTCAGGAGTGGTGTTTGTTTTACCTGAGGTCCTCACTCCGGTCCTCAGACCTTCTTTTGTTCTATTTTCGTGGGCTTTTCTGTTCCTCATCTTTTAGACACCGCCATTCTGGACTCCTTTTCCCTATTCTAACTACCTAACATTACCCCCTCAAGAGATGGAAGGCCCAGTTGTTTGGGAATAGGGCTGTCGAGATCTTTCTGGCTACTTCCTGCTGAACTGGGACGGCGAGGGGTATTGGGCCTCCCCCTCTTGCTAGTCTCAAGCCTCAGAGTCCTTACAGCAGTGTCCATCTCAGGGTGAGTGATATTTTCCGTGGTCGGCTGTAGTTTTACACCTTTGTTGAACTGGCACTGCATGTTGTAGCTGGTTGACTTGGGAAGAGAAAAAACAGGTTAGACAATTGACAGTACATGGAACAATCATAAGCATCATCAATATGGCATAACATGGACGAGTAGGGGCATCAGTCAGTTTTAAATTCACATGGCCAGGATGGCTCAAGTCCCTCCTTGTTTAGGGATCAGAAGATCTATCTCCTGTCTGTTTTGGAGTACAGTCTCTACCAAGCTGTGTTGGCTCTTTAGAGCTATCCTGAGAAATCTTATCCCCAGAAACCAGATTTTGGGGGTGTTCATTAGAATGGCACTCATTGGTAGTCCTGAATAGGTATCTGAGATCTCCCAGGGGCTCACAGGTGTATTGAGTGCCCTCTTCTGTTTTTTTCCATGGCGTGACTCAGGTTCTTGATGTCTCATCACAGAAAGAATCCAGTGATAGACAAAGTGATAGGTAAGAAGTAGATTTATTCATAGAGAAACACTCCCCACAGACAGAGTGTGAGCCATTACAGAGGGTGAGCACAACGGCCTGGAAATGTGGTGTGGTAGTTTCTATGGGCTGGATCATTTCATAGACTACTAAGTGGGAGGATTATTCCAAAAGTTTTGAGGAAGGGGAGGGGATTTCCACCTCAGAACTGTCACGGCACCTTGAGTGTGCCATTTAGCTTGCTGATGTGTTACAATGAGTTATACCAAGGATCAAGGTCTAGTCAAGCTGACTTGTTGGCCATCTTGGACTCGTTTGATTTTAATTCATTTATGTTGTGCCCTCGGGATATGTCAAAGGTTGTGCCCTGCCCTTTCCCCTCCTGTTTCAAAGGAGCCTCAGAATATTCACCTGGGGCCTTACCCAGATGCTGGCCAAGGTGTCTCCATGTCCCTGATTCTTTCTCCTTCCTCCAAATAATTCTTTGGAGCAGAAACATTCAGGCTGACATAGGCTGGAGAAACTTCTTTAAGGTGAAGGTGGCCTCCCCAGCTTCTAGGGTGGTCCTTCTTCACCCTCCACTTCTGACTCAGAGCCCCCACTGCCTGGATGCAGTACCTGGTAGGACTGGAGCTCAGCCTTCTTGACAAGAGTCCCAGGCCACCTGGCCTTTGAAGGAATCTTCCAACCCTCTGCCTTCTCAAAAGAGCCTGGCGTGGAGGAATGACCTCGGAGAGTCTGAGCAAGCAAGGGGACCCCCGTGGGGCTGCCCCTAAATCAACCCCATACCGACCAGCCAATTTGTTGCCAAAATCTGGCCTCTGTACAGTGGTGCAGGATGAAACCTTTAAGGAAGTGTTGGGTGAAGTAGAAAGAAATTAGCTTTACTGTTTGGCCAGGCAAAGAGGGCCACAGCAGGCAATGCCTTAAGACTGTGTGTCCCAGCCTGGTGGTGGTAGTGAGGAGTCTCACACTGTTTACCGACCCATGGTCGGTGGTGAGGTAATGAAGAGGCAGCGTCATCAACCTTCTGCTTCCAAGTGGTCTGGGGTTGACTTGCTTGTGGGCAACATACAGTTAACTTCCTCCACTTGGTAGGGGTTTGAGTATCTGCTAAACAGTTCCCATATAAGGCACAGAACAATATCTATAGATCTTGAGGAAGAACTAAATAAAGGTCCTTGACTTTGTCTAATGGCTGAAGTATTATTATTTTGGCTTGTTTGACTGTTTTCCTTTGCTTTCTGCATTTTTTTCACTTCTGTGATTAAATTTATTCTTTTAAAAAAATTTTTACTTTTTATTTTCTGGCCGCGTTGCAAGCAAGTAGGATTCTCGTTCCCCAACCAAGATCAAACCTGCGTTCCCTGCAGTGGAAGTTCAGAGTCTTCACCCACTGGACCCCCAAGGAAGTCCCCAAGTTTATTCTTTGACGAAAGATTTTCTACAGACAGAAGGCAGGCGGAAGACTCGGCTGGGGCTTTATTCTGGGAAAGCCTCCTAGGGTCCGGCCCGGTCACCATCTGGCCCTTCCCCTACTCTGCGCCTGGTTGAAGTCTCGGTCAGCACAGAACCAGGCAGAAGACGACATGACAGTTTGGTAATCCTTTATCTCCATGGTCAAGTCTATTCATTGCCAGGCACAGTTGGTGTCTTGCTTAAAACAGCAAAAGTTCGATTTCTAAATGTTTGCCAGTGTTGGAGGAAATCACAGTTTAGTGGCCACCACAGGAAGCCAAGCTGGTAATCTGTGTCTCCTGAAACCTGTTATCATGTTAGGGATGTCTCCCCAGTTTTAAATCAGTCCTCTCTCTTAGACAGAGGAGTCAGTATTTATAATTAATAAGGATATCCAAATCTCTACTGTTAACTTCCTTCAACGATGCGGCTTCTTTAACAATAATAAACGACGTTGTCTTCTAAGATTTTGCAAAGATAGCATAGATTCTGAACAAATATATAAAAAGAAATTAAACCGTAATGGCTTCTGCTATTTGGCGACCAAACATCTGTTTAGAGATATATATGATATTGTTTTATGAACGATTCATGTTTAACGAGTTGCTATCTTATGTAGTACAAATATCAGCATCCCTTGGACTGGGCAACCCAACAGTTCAAGGGTTTCAGGGCTTGTTCTGTTCCATATATCATTAATTTATCTATGAGAAACCCACAGAAAATATACATTATGCATACAAACATAGTATATATATCTACTATATATTGTATTATGCATTATATATTATATAATATGATATATATCATGTATGTTATATACGTGTGTGTGCGCACACTCAGTCGTGTTCAACTGTGACCCCATAGACTATATAGCCGGTTAGGTTCCTCTGTCCATGGAATTTTCCAGGCAAGAATACTGGAGTGGGTTGTCATTTCCTATGTCAGGGGATCTTTGTGACCCAGAGATTGAACCGGCATCTCTTGCATCTCCTGTGTTGGCAGGCAGATTCTTTACTACTGTGTCACCTGGGAAGCCCCATATATATATTATGTATATATATTTTTAGTATACGTATTATTATAATATATACCAGACACTGGTATGTATCTGGTACATGTACATTGCTTTGACTTTCATTTTCTTTTCCATTAAGAGTTTTGTTCTTTTCCTACCTTAAAAATCTTTTTTTCTAGGGGTATAGGTGATTTACAGTGTTGTGTTAGTTTCAGTTATACAGCAAAGTGAGTCATACATATATCCACTCTTTTCCAGATTCTTTTTCCATATAAGTCATTACAGAGTACTGAGTAGAGTTCCCTGTGCTATACAGAAGGTCGTTATTCCTCATCTATTTTATATATAGTCGTGTGTACATGTCAACCTCAGTCTTCCAGTATATCCCTCCCCTCCTTACCCCAGGTAACCATCAGATTGCTTTCTACATCTATAATTTTATTTGTTTTGTAGATAAGTTCATTTGTATCCCTTTTTCATTTCTCAGTTGGTGTGCTTTAGATGCTTTTGGTTAGATAAAAGAGTAAACATAATCTATAAGTGGGAGAAAACAGTGGCAAATACTATATGATATCACTTACATGAGGAATCTAACAAAATACCACAAACTATTATATGTAACAAAAAAGGGAATGTCCATCTCTGGGCTTCAAATGTGCTTCCGCTGAGCTTGTGTGAGGCTGAGATGTGTGAGCAAGTGAAGACCGCTGTGAGACCACAGCGGAGGCTGAAGAGGAGCCAGAGCCAAGAGAAGGGAGGGGAGCGCGGCAGAAGAATCTAGAACACGAGGGCACAGGATGAGTAAGAATGAGGAAGACTGTGGTAGGCAGAGCCCAGAAGGAGCTAGAAAAGCCGGGAAGCGGGGACGAGTTTAGGGGGCAGGGAAAGAAGAGCGGGTTTCTGCCCTCGGGGAAGGAAATGGAAAGCGGGTGTGAGGGCGGGGCTGCTTGTGCACTTTCAGTTCTTGAGGCAAAAAGAAGCCTCAGTCACATCTCCCGCTGTTGGAACTGCCAGCCTCCAGGCCCCCCTTGGGAAGCACAGAGCTTGTTGGGGTCCACACCGTCCACACTTTCCTTCCCAGAACGGTCCTTACACTTTGAGGGCTTCTCGGTAGCGTGGAGCTTCTCCTTCCCTCTGTTCTCACCCAATTCTCTCCCTTGCCCGGGCCCCAGTGCACCCCTGACTCCTCTCAAGGCCCCATGGCTCCTCGCCCTCCCAACAGGTCGGGATCAGCCCGCCCCAAACTCCCAAGTTGGCACCCACAGGGCAGAAAACCATTAAAGGTTCATCTGGCAGACCCCCTCTGTTGACCAGATCCCCAGATAGAGTGGGCAACTTCCTGGCCAGCCAGGTGCCCTTCCCCAGCAGACTGGGGGACCCTGCTGGGTAAGAGCATCCAGTCCAGGACATCACGGAAAATTTTTTTACCTTCTGTGTGAGAAATTTAGCCCGCACCCACTCTCGGACTTCCAAGACCTTGTCTGCGATCACCGAAAGAAGTGACAACATGGCGCAAGCTCGAGTTGTGGGTGTTCCTCTCAGAACACACCCTGAATTTACGTCCTCTGGGAGACGTCGTGGGAGGTGCCCGCTTCACAGAGGAAGCCCAGGGGGCGGGGTTTTCAGAGAAGAGCTCCATGCCAATCAGTCAAGGCCTTGGTGCGGGAGATCTCTGGGTTGAGTGTATGTGTGTGTGTGTGTGTGAATATGTATCCATATATGTCTATTTGTGTGTATGTATGTAGCTATGTGCCTACATACGTGTGTGTACACGGGTGTGTGTGTATGTCTGTGTATTGTGTGTTTATATCTATTTGTGTGTGTGTGTATGTTTCTATGTGTTTTGCATCTGTTTGTGAAGGGAGTTAGCGACACGCTGGCACAAATCTCCTGGCACAAAGGAGTCCCAGGGAAGAGGAGTGGGTGGAGAAAGGGTCCAGGTAACCAGGTGGAGAAGGAAGATTGGAATCCTTTGGGGCTAGAAAGGCAGACTTTGCGCAGGAGTTGGGGGATGTCAGGACCCTGGAGGAGACAGAAGTCTTGAGCTGAGGGTGCAGGCGATTCAAAAACTGAAGGGCATGAGCAGTGGGGATGGGGGCCAGAATACGGTTCCTGGACTCCAGCCCTGGGGAAGTGAGGGAACGGCTTGGGGTAGGGCCTAGAATGTAGGACAAGAGGGCAGGGTTTCCAGGTTCCAGCTGGAACCAGGCTGAGAAGGGCAGGGTTGCTCTCAGAGGGGCTCTGGTTGGGGCCTCCAGCTTCTGGGGGAAGCCCTGCAGGAAAATGAATGTCCACGTGGGGGCGCCAAACGTCCTTCCATGGAGTTTGAGAGATGGTGAAATGAGTTTGAGAGTAGGTGAAATGGAGTTTGAGAGTAGGTGAAACTGAGGCCACATGGAGGCTGAAAAGGATCCAGGACCCAGGGAGCGAAGGGTATAGTGGGCAGAAGAATCTAGAATACAAGAAGTGGGAAGGGGAGAAAATGGAGGATGGGGCAGGCCTAGGAGTGTGCAGAGCCCAGAATGATCTAGAAGAGCGGGGGAAGGGGGACGAGTTTAGGGGGCAGGGAAAGAAGAGAAAGTTGCTGTCCTGGGGGATGGGAGGGGAAAGTCGGGGTGAGGAATGACTCTGCAGAGATGAGATTACTTGTGTAGTTTCTGTTTTTCAGGCAAAAAGAGGCCTCAGGCGCATCCTGCCCTTTGGAACCGCCAGCCTCCCTTGGGAAGCTCAGAGCTTGTTGGAGTCCACACCATCCACATGCTTCTCTTGTGGGGACGGTCCTTCCACTGGGAGGGTTCCTCTGTGGTGCAGAGCTCCTCCTTCCTTCTGTTCTGACCCTATTCTATCCCTTGAAGACTGGCTCCCGGGCCCTGTGCCCCCAACCCTCCTCTCAAGGCCGCCCTGGCGCCTCTGGGCCCTCTGCTCATATGGGGAGCCTGCCTCCCAAGCTCCCAAGTCGACACTGTTCAGGCAGTCTGAGCGCGGGTTGGAAAAGAATTTCCAGACACAGGGCATTTCAGAAGGGAGTGAGTTTATTAAAAACAAAGAGCAGAGAGAGAGAGTGGGCACCGCGAGCGCAGCTGGCTGACAACTGCTGACAGACCAGGGAGAGTTGACAGCGTGCATGAGTTAATAACCACCTTTTATAGCCTTAAAACAAAGAAAATTCGTGCTGAAAGGTTGGCATTAGGTGAGTGGTTGGGACGCTATAGGGTGTTTAATGGAGTGGGCATCTGCCTAATTGGGAGTCAGGCAGCTTTTTAGTTAGTATTAGGGGGTTTTTCGGAGAAGGCAATGGCACCGCACTCCAGTACTCTTGCCTGGAAAATCCCATGGACAGAGGAGCCTGGTGGGCTGCAGCCCATGGGGTCACTAAGAGTCGGACACGACTGAGCGACTTCCCTTTCACTTTTCACTTTCATGCATTGGAGAAGGAAATGGCAACCCACTCGAGTGTTCTTGCCCGGAGGATCCCAGGGACGGGGGAGCCTGGTGGGCTGCCGTCCATTGGGTCGCACAGAGTCAAACACGACTGAAGTGACTTAGCAGCAGCAGCAGCAGGGTGTTTTTGGCAACAGTTATAAAGTGGGACAGTCAGCTTTCGAGGTGACTTTGGTTCTGGGCTCTGCTTCTGTGGCCTTGGTGCAAGACCTCACACCTGTGCCCTGGGGCAGGATTCAGTGTTCCCCCCTCTTATTAATGGGCCAAATCTTTCTACCTGCCTATCCTCTCTTGCGACGTGGGGACCCGAGTCATTGGGGAAAGGGGCAGAAACTGCTCTGGCTTCTTCCTGCTGGACAGGAGGGTTGTGGGGTCCTGGTCCCAATGCCCACACTGTCAGGGTGCATTTTTGGAGGGAGATGAGAGTCTGTGGAATGAGAAAGCTGCTTGTTCTAGCGTAGTCCGCGTGTCAACCAGCTGGTATCCTTGTTGCATCAGCATCTGGAGATTTTATTTGTATTCTAGAAGAAATAAACTTAACAAGAAGGTTAGAGATACACGGCCTGAAGATTAATAGAAGTAGAAAACCTGCCGAGGGGCCTAAAAGAGAGGCTAGTCAGGAGAACCAAGGCCAGACATTGGTCTGTGATGTTGGGGCTTCTCTAGGTAAGAGAATATGCAAGAATTGGGGTTCATGAAATCTTTACTTGAAAACGTCTAACTGTCTGAAGACCTGTCCTGCCAGTTTTTCTTAGAGCACAAAACGCCTCATTCATGATTTCTACCCTGAATTCCTTTCTGTGGGTGTAGAAGGTCAGCAGCTGTAGTGGCTCCTGATTTCATCTTTGTAGAGGCAGATGGCAAGTGCCAGCTTCCAGCCTCAGACTCCCTTCATGGCCATAGATTTGAGCACGGTTTTGGGGCCATATTGTGATCATTTTGTCCCATGATGTTAGGAATGTTTGTCTAGTAAAGGTATATTAGGAATGCTCATTCCCAGGTCTAGCGAAGATGTTTTGATTGTCCACTCAATGTGCTGTTACTGGATTAGGCTACGAAAGTAGCAAAAGTCCTGGATCATATCTGCCTTACTAGTAGTCTCTTATAGTGCATGAAAATATTCCTTCTTTTGGCTTCTTCTCATACTTAGAGTTACATTATTATAATCATTGATCTCATATCAAAAGATAGATCATCCTTTTATTAGAGACTCAGTCACACAATTGGTAATGGAAAAGACAACAATTCTGTAAGATAGGCAATATAGAAAGCAATATAGCTAGCAGTAATAGTAACGTCACAAGGAAGAATTTAAGAGCTTCTATTAGGGGTAGCCCAGTATTTACCTTGTCGTCTGACTTAGTTTGTTGAATGACCATAAGCTGGTGTTAATCCTCTGGTTGTAGATCATGGAGCATCTGCTCTTTATCCAAAGGTTGATTATGAAGTTAGTCTTCAGAAACAAACTTAGAATGTCCTCTTATTAACTTAATTAAATTTTATAACAACAAATAATTATTTCAGAAGTGAATCTTAATAAACACTAACCTTAATTAACAAAACTAGGATTTAATATTCAGTGAGACAAATTTTTTTCTACCATTACCCTAATTTTTATTAAACATGTCCAAGGTAAGGAGCAATGGCTGCGCTTTGCTGGAGCAGCTGTGAAGAGATACCCCATGCCCAAGGTAAGAGAAACCCAAGTAAGACGGTAGGTGTTGCAAGAAGGCATCAGAGGGCAAACACACTGAAACCATACTCACAGAAAACTAGTCAATCTAATCACACTAGGACCACAGCCTTGGCTAACTCAATGAAACTAAGCCATGCCCGTGGGGCAACCCAAGATGGGCAGGTCATGGTGGAGAGATCTGACAGAATGTGGTCCACTGGAGAAGGGAATGGCCTTCAGTATTCTTGCCTTGAGAACCCCATGAACAGTACGAAAAGGCAAAATGATAGGATACTGAAAGAGAAACTCCTCAGGTCAGTAGGTGCCCAATATGTTACTGGAGATCAGTGAAGAAATAACTCCAAAAAGAAGGAAGAGATGGAGCCAAAGCATAAAGAATACCCAGCTGTGGATGTGACTGGTGATAGAAGCAAGGTCCGATGTTGTAAAGAGCAATATTGCATAGGAACCTGGAATGTCAGGTCCATGAATCAAGGCAAATTGGAAGTGGTCAAATAAGAGATGGCAAGAGTGAATGTCGACATTCTAGGAATCAGTGAACTCAAATGGTCTGGAACGGGTTAATTTAACTCAGATGACCATTATATCTACTACTGTGGGCAGGAATCCCTCAGAAGAAATGGAGTGGCCATCATGGTCAACAAAAGAGTCTGAAATGCAGTACTTGGATGCAATCTCAAAAAGACAGAATGATCTCTGTTCGTTTCCAAGGCAAACCATTCAATATCACAGTAATCCAAGTCTATGCCCCAACCAGTAACACAGAAGAAGCTGAAGTTGAACGGTTCTATGAAGACCTACAAGACCTTTTAGAACTAACACCCAAAAAAGATGTCCTTTTCATTATAGGGGACTGGAATGCAAAAGTAGGAAGTCAGGAAACACCTGAAGTAACAGGCAAATTTGGCCTTGGAATACGGAATGAAGCAGGGCAAAAACTGATAGAGTTTTGCCAAGAAAATGCTCTGGTCATAACAAACACCCTCTTCCAACAACACAAGAGAAGACTCTACACATGGACATCACCAGACGGTCAACACCGAAATCAGATTGATTATATTCTTTGCAGCCAAAGATGGAGAAGCTCTATACAGTCAGCAAAAACAAGACCAGGAGCTGACTGTGGCTCCGACTATGAATTCCTTATTGCCAAATTCAGACTTAAATTGAAGAAAGTAGGGAAAACCACTAGACCATTCAGTTATGACCTAAATCAAATCCCTTATGATTATACAGTGGAAGTGAGAAATAGATTTAAGGGCCTAGATCTGATAGATAGAGTACCTGATGAGCTATGGAATGAGGTTCGTGACATTGTACAGGAGACAGGGATCAAGATCATCCCCATGGAAAACAAATGCAAAAAAGCAAAATGGCTGTCTGGGGAGGCCTTAAAATAGCTGTGAAAAGAAGAGACGCGAAAAGCAAAGGAGAAAAGGAAAGATATAAATATCTGAATGCAGAGTTTCAAAGAATAGCAAGAAGAGATAAGAAAGCCTTCCTCAGCGATCAATGCAAAGAAATAGAGGAAAACAATAGAATGGGAAAGACTAGGGATCTCTTCAAGAAAATCAGAGATACCAAAGGAACATGTCATGCAAAGATGGGCTCAATAAAGGACAGAAATGGTATGGACCTAACAGAAGCAGAAGATGTTAAGAAGAGGTGGCAAGAATACACAGAAGAACTGTACAAAAAAGATCTTCACGACCCAGATAATCACGATGGTGTGATCACTGCCCTAGAGCCAGACATCCTGGAATGTGAAGTCAAGTGGGCCTTACAAAGCATCACTACGAACAAAGCTAGTGGAGGTGATGGAATTCCAGTTGAGCTATTCCAAATCCTGAAAGATGATGCTGTAAAAGTGCTGCACTCAATATGCCAGAAAATTTGGAAAACTCAAGTGGCCACAGGACTGGAAGAGGTCAGTTTTCATTCTAATCCCAAAGAAAGGCAATGCCAAAGAGTGCTCAAACTACCGCACAATTGCACTCATCTCACATGCTAGTAAAGAAATGCTCAAAATTCTCCAAGCCAGGCTTCAGCAATATATGAACCGTGAACTTCCTGATGTTCAAGCTGGTTTTAGAAAAGGCCGAGGAACCAGAGATCAAATTGCCAACATCCACTGGATCATGGAAAAAGCTAGAGAGTTCCAGAAAAGCATCTATTTCTGCTTTATTGACTATGCCAAAGTGCGGGGAGCGAGCTCCGCCCCTGGCAAAGGTCATGAGGAAGGAGGCTTGGCATACGCAAAGGCGGGATCAAGCCTCAGGAGTCTCCCTGGAAATTCTCGAGCAATCTACCCCCAAAACCAGAGTCTGCCTACTTTCTGCTTTGTGCTTTCACCTGTCCCCCACTACCTCTCTCTGAAAAAAGAGTTAGCTTACAGCTCCAGTTAATAATTCCTGGGTGTGACAGTGTTTCAACCTACAAACTCCCTTGGAAGTCCTCTAGCCTGCCTGAATAGGTTTTTCCGGCCACATGTGATTGCTCAGAGCCTCCAAACTGTGAGAGGCATGAGATGTTCTAAACTGTCTAAATACAGATTCCTTTGAGCAGTCAAAAGATTGATTAGAAATTGTATTGGTGAAGGGATTTTCACTTGTTGGGCCAATATTTGCTGCTAAGTCTCCATATCCCTTACCTGCTGTGTCCCTGGCAGTGTATTGATTAATATAATTGGTGTAAATAGTAGCTTTAATGTTTGTAACCTGGGACCCTTGAGTTAATTCTTTTTCTTGTTATAGCCCATCACACCTTTGCTCTGTAGGAATGCAACTTTATCTAATACTTTTTGGAGGCTGGCGCCTGACTTTAGAATAATCACCTTTAGAGGAAAAGGCCTCCGGGCCAGAAGATGATGCAAATCACCTAAACTTTTGCATATGATATGTTTGCAGGAAGAAAGCCTGGCTTACTGCATGACTCTACCCCTTCCCCCATTATCCTCTATGCATAACTTAAGGTATAAAAACTACTTTGGAAAATAAAGTGCGGGCCTTGTTCACCGAAACTTGGTCTCACCATGTCGTTCTTTCTCTTACCTTCTGGCTGAATTATTCAGCCTCTTTTCTCCACTGAATTTCCTCACTGAGCTATCCTTATTCTATTACTCTTTATATCCTTAATTAACGTTTAATTAAGCAGTTGTTTCCTGATCCTTGCCAACGCCGTCCCCGCTTCGAATTCCCTGGATCCACCGGGACTGGACCCCGGCACCAAAGCCTTTGACTGTGTGGATCACAATAAACTGTGGAAAATTCTGAAAGAGATGGGAATACCAGAACACCTGATCTGCCTCTTGAGAAATCTGTATGCAGGTCAGGAAGCAACAGTTAGAACTGGACATGGAACAACAGACTGGTTCCAAATAGGAAAAGGAGTTCGTCAAGGCTGTATATTTTCACCCTGTTTATTTAACTTCTATGCAGAGCACATCATGAGAAATGCTGGACTGGAAGAAACACAAGCTGGAATCAAGATTGCCGGGAGAAATATCAATAACCTCAGCTATGCAGATGACACCACCCTTATGGCAAAAAGTGAAGAGGAACTCAAAAGCCTCTTGATGAAAGTGAAAGTGGAGAGTGAAAAAGTTGGCTTAAAACTCAACATTCAGAAAACGAAGATCATGGCATCCGGTCCCATCACTTCATGAGAGATAGATGAGGAAACAGTGGAAACAGTGTCAGACTTTATTTTTCTGGGCTCCAAAATCACTACAGATGGTGACTGCAGCCATGAAATTAAAAGGCGCTTACTCCTTGAGGTTATGGCCAACCTAGATAGCATATTCAAAAGCAGAGACATTACTTTGCCAACAAAGGTCCGTCTAGTCAAGGCTATGGTTTTTCCTGTGGTCATGTATGGATGTGAGAGTTGGACTGTGAAGAAGGCTGAGCGCCAAAGAATTGATGCTTTTGAACTGTGATGGAGAAGACTCTTGAGAGTCCTTTGGACTGCAAGGAGTTTCAACCAGTCCATTGGGAAGGAGATCAGCCCTGGGATTTCTTTGGGAGGAATGATGTTAAAGCTGAAACTCCAGTACTTTGGCCACCTCATGCGAAGAGTTGACTCATTGGAAAAGACTCTGATGCTGGGAGGGATTGGGGGCTGGAGGAGAAGGGGACGACAGAGGATGAGATGGCTGGATGGTATCACTGACTTGATGGACGTGAGTCTGAGTGAACTCCGGGAGTTGGTGATGGACAGGAGCCCTGGTGTGCTGCGATTCACGGGGTCGCAAAGAGTCGGACACGACTGAGTGACTGATCTGATCTTATTAAACACAGCCAAGACTAATTTGCTTTTAATATGTTTGGTCCGTTGACTGTAGATGTCATAGGTCTGTCATCAGTTTTTGTTGAGGTGGATTTTTTCTTCTAGAGTTCCCACTATACTTTGAGATTTCTTTGAGACAGGCTTTTTATTTACCTGATAAGGTTGTTCTGGATGTCTGGCTCTAGGTGAGTGATCACACCATCGTGGTTATCTGAGTCATGAAGATCTTTTTTGTACAGTTCTTGTGTGTATTGTTGCCACCTCTTCTTAATATCGTCTGCATCTGTTAGATCCATACCATTTTTGTCCTTTATTGTGCCCATCTTTGCATGACATGTTCCCTTGGTATCTATAATTTTCTTGAAGAGATCTCTAGTCTTTCCCATTCTATTGTTTTCCTCTATTTCTTTGCATTGATCACCAAGGAAGCCTGTCATATCTCACCTTGCTATTCTTCGAAATTCTGCATTCAAATGGGTATATCTTCATGACCAGACAACCATGATGGTGTGATGGCTCATCTAGAGCCATCTTGGACTGGGAAGTCAAGTGGGCCTTAGGAAGCATCACTACAAACAAAGCTAGTGGAGGTGATAGAATTCCAGTTAAGCTATTTCAAATCCTAAAAGATGATGCTGTGAAAGTGCTCTACTCAATATGCCAGCAAATTAAAAAAAACCCAGCAGTAACCACAGTACTTGAAAAGGTCAATTTTCATTCCAATTCCCAAGAAGGCAATGCCAAAGAATGTTCAAACTAGCGCACCATTGTACTCATCTCAATCGCTAGCAAAGTCATTATCAAAATTCTCCAAGCCAGGATTCAACAGTATGTGAACCAAGAACTTCCTTATGTTGAAGCTGGATTTAGAAAAGGCAGACGAACCAGAGATGAAATTGCCAGCATCCGTTGAATCATGGAAAAAGCAATAGAGTTCCAGAAAAACATCTACTTCTGCTTTATTGACTATGCCAAAGCCTTTGACTGTGTGGATCACAGGAAACTGTGGAAAATTCTGAAAGAGACGGAAATATCAGACCACCTTACCTACCTCCTGAGAAATCTGTATGCAGATGAAGAAGCAGCAGTTAGAACCGGACATGGGACAACAGACTGGTTCCAAATTGGGAAAGGAGCCTGGCGTGCTTCAGTCCATGGGGTTGGAAAGAGTCAGACACGACTGAGCAACTGAACTGAACTGATTAACGTAATAGTGAATATTTCCCAGTTTACATGAGCCTGAAACTCATATAGTTTAATTTTTCTTGAATTCAGAATCGCTTGATTTATAAACGCTTACTTTACTGTATGTGTTTTAGTCGCTCAGTTGTGTCTGACTCTTCGCAACCCCATGGACTGTAGTTCACCAGTCTCCTCTGTCCATGGAATTCTCCAGGCAAGAATACTGGAGTGGGTAGCCATTCCCTTCTCCAGGGGGTCTTCCCGACCCAGGGATTGAACTTGGCTCCTCTGCATCGCGGGCAGATTCTTTACCATCTGAGCCACCAGAGAAGCCCTACTTTTCTTTCAGTTCAGTTCAGTTCAGTGGCTCAGTCGTGTCCGACTCTTTGTGACCCCATGAATCGCAGAACGCCAGGCCTCCCTATCCATCACCAAATCCCGGAGTTCATTCAGACTCACATCCATCAAGTCAGTGATGCCATCCAGCCATCTCATCGTCTGTCGTCCCCTTCTCCTCCAGCCCCCAATTCCTCCAAACATCAGAGTCTTTTCCAATGAGTCAACTCTTCACATGAGGTGGCCAAAGTATTGGAGTTTCAGCTTTAGCATCAGTCCTTCCAAAGAAATCCCAGGGCTGATCTCCTTCCCAATGGACTGGTTGGATCTCCTTGCAGTCCAAAGGACTCTCAAGAGTCTTCTCCAACACCACAGTTCAAAAGCATCAATTCTTCAGCGCTCAGTCTTCTTCACAGTCCAACTCTCACATCCATACATGACCACAGGAAAAACCATAGCCTTGACTAGACGGACCTTTGTTGACAAAGTAATGTCTCTGCTTTTCAATATGCTATCTAGGTTGGTCATAACTTTCCTTCCAAGGAGTAAGAGTCTTTTAATTTCATGGCTGCAGTCACCATCTGCAGTGATTTTGGAGCCCAGAAAAATAAAATCTGACACTGTTTCCACTGCTTCCCCATCTATTTCCCATGAAGTGATGGGACCAGATGCCATGATCTTTGTTTTCTGAATGTTGAGTTTTAAGCCAACTTTTTCACTCTCCTCTTTCAACTTCATCAAGAGGCTTTTGAGTTCCTCTTCACTTTCTGCCATAAGGGTGGTATCATCTGCATATCTGAGGTTATTGATATTTCTCCCGGCAATCTTGATTCCAGCTTGTGTTTCTTCCAGTCCAGCATTTCTCATGATGTACTCTGCATAGAAGTTAAATAAGCAGGGTGACAATATAGAGCCTTGATGTACTCCTTTTCCTATTCGGAACCAGTCTGTTGTTCCATGTCCAGTTCTAACTGTTGCTTCCTGACCTGCATACAGATTTCTCAAGAGGCAGGTCAGGTGGTCTAGTATGCCCATCTCTTTCAGAATTTTCCACAGTTTATTGTGTTCCACACAGTCAAAGGCTTTGGCATAGTCAATAAAGCAGAAATCGATGTTTTTCTGGAACTCTCTTGTTTTTTTTCCATGATCCAGCGGATGTTGGCAATTTGATCTCTGGTTCCTCTGCCTTTTCTAAAACCAGCTTGAACATCTGGAAGTTCATGGTTCACCTATTGCTGAAGCCAGGCTTGGAGAATTTTGAGCATTTCTTTACTAGCGTGTGAGATGAGTGCAATTGTTCGGTAGTTGGGCACTGTTTCGCATTGCCTTTCTCTGGGATTGGAATGAAAATTGACCTTTTCCAGTCCTGTGGCCACTGCTGAGTTTTCCAAATTTGCTGGCATATTGAGTGCACCACTTTCACAGCATCGTCTTTCAGGATTTGAAAGAGCTCAACTGGAATTCCATCACCTCCACTAGCTTTGTTCGTAGTGCTGCTTTCTAAGGCCCACTTGACTTCATATTCCAGGATGTCTGGCTCTAGGTCAGTGATCACACCATCGTGATTATCTGGGTTGTGAAGATCTTTTTTGTACAGTTCTTCTGTGTATTTTTGCCACCTCTTCTTAATATCTTCTGCTTCTGTTAGGTCCATACCATTTCTGTCCTTTATCGAGCCCATCTTTGCATGAAATGTTCCCTTGGAATCTCTAATTTTTTTGCAGAGATCTCTAGTCTTTCCTATTCTGTTTTTTCCCCCTATTTCTTTGCATTGATCGCCGAGGAAGGCTTTCTTATCTCTTCTTGCTATTCTTTGGAATTCAGCATTCAGATGCTTATATCTTTCCTTTTCTCCTTTGCTTTTCACTTCTCTTCTTTCCACAGCTATTTGTAAAGCCTCCCCAGACAGCCATTTTGCTTTTTTGCATTTGTTTTCCATGGGGATGATCTTGATCCCTGTCTCCTGTACAATGTCACGAACCTCAGTCCATAGTTCATCAGGTACTCTATCAGATCTACGCCCTTAAATCTTCTCACTTCCACTGTATAATCATAAGGGATTTGATTTAGGTCATACCTGAATGGTCTAGTGGTTTTCCCTACTTTCTTCAATTTAAGTCTGTATTTGGTAACAAAGAGTTCATGATCTGAGCCACAGTCAGCTCCTGGTCTTGTTTTTGTTGACTGTTTAGAGCTTCTCCATCTTTGGCTGCAAAGAATATAATCAATTAAATAGAGCTCATTGACAAATTAACCTCAACAATATTATCCAAATCAAAGACACACACTGAGACATGCATATATCTGGACAGACAGAGATCTCATAGTTTTCCACTTGAGATTTAAAATATCTCTTTGCCCCTTTTTTCCCCTTGGCTTGAAGTTCTACTAATTAGCTCTCAGCTGGAGTCTCAGACAGAGTGGGCTGTGTATCTCAAGGACATGAAAAGAGTTAACTTCAGTTTTTTTCCCTAGGAATGTTTTTGCTTCTCAGACAGGATCAGAACTCCAAAAACAAAGTATCTTAACAAGCCAGCTTTTTCCTAATTGCACGTGCAAAAAGAAATAGTTTTGCAGTTTCAAAAAGATTTCATTTTAGCCAGTTTTTTTTTTTTTTTTTTTCTGGATTCTAAAGAATATCATGGCTATATTGTGTTTTTCCTTTCTGTGGTCATGGTCTTGTAGGTTAAATTTTTAAATTGGAGAGTGTTCAAATTCACATCGGCTCTGGTCACAGGTGCAGATTGACTGATAAGGTGTCCCAGCAGGGATCGTTCCTCTGAGATGGCGGGGTCTTGGTTTGATTAGAAGAATCTGAAGGAGTAGGAGAACTTGCAGGAATAGGGGAAGCGTGGTTCTGTTCCCACTTCCTTTTCTCCCACCCCACTGCCCCAAGAGACAGGAGGAGTTAGAAGGGGATTCTTTAGAATTTTAGAAGCGTTTTTTCCAGGCTTTTGATGATAGGAAACACTCCTGGACCAGGAGATCTGGTGGATGGAGAGACCGTGGGGGATGAGGGGATAGGGCAGCAGCAGAAAGACATATGTGGCGTGAGCCCCTTAGATCTGGAATCTGACTGAGTGCCATAAGTTTTTGAGCATATGGAACATCAAAAGGGATGAAATTGGAGGATTGTGTTGTAATTTAGTGGGCCACGAGGAAGCCATTTTTCTTGGTTCCTCAATTTGTACTGGCTCCAAGTTTTGTTGCAAAAGAAAGTGACCCTTTTCTTCTTAAGATTTTCAGGGTCAGATTTTTTTTTCCAGTTCTTCAGAATACAGCCTAGAGGTGAGTGTGAAGGAGGGTCTCAAGACATACCTGAGCCCATTTTTAGAATGGGGTACCGAGAATTCACTGGCCACAGAAGGCGTTCCAGCTGTCCCAGTGAAGGCTCTGTGTGTGACGAGGCACCGTGTGGCTAACGGCACAAATGGCCCACCATCCCAGCAACTGCGTCCGACAGTGAGAGATCACCTCTGAATGTGTGACTGCGAGTGGCACAAACCGTGTGGCTAGGCACCAGCCTAGGCCCAAACCACGGAAAACACCTGGCAACTAGGGCCGGAAAGGACGGAGAGAGTGTTCCCGGAACAACCGTGACTCGCCTTTTGAGGATCCTCTGACACGTGCAAGGCATTCTTTGGGATGATTCAGAGGCTGCTCCTAGGCCCCTGTAAATTAAATCATGACAGGGAGGGAAAGTGAAAGAGACAGAGAAGAGAAGCTGAGGGGTAATGTGCTGTTTACTCCTGCTAGGAGGTGGTGGCCTGGGCAATGGGCTCAGTGTCTTGCTTGAACCAATATGGCACATACAGTGCACGGAAGTTGTCTTAGGGGCAGAAGCTCTGATAGCCTATCTGTTCCATGACTCTCTTTATTCTGCACGGGTGTCTTCTAGCGGCAGGCACCCTAGTGGCTTTTAAAGGCCTGACCCATGCCAACACAATATTGATTTGCCTAGTCCTCAGTTGGAAAGGAGTGAAAAAGAGAGACCCTCACCCATTTGGGCGGCAACTGCTGGGGCACAGCGAGCAGTGGGGCCTTCGGGACACACCAGAGGGTGACACTGGCCAGAGATCCTCAGTTGCTTCCACAGCCACTTGCCTGTTCTCAGAGGGCCCAAGGAAGAAGGAAAGAGGAAAGGAGACTGGGGGAGGGTCCCCTGAGAGCAATCCCCACAGGCCACCAGATGTTGAGGCAGTATGAGCATGGGTTGGAAAAGAATTTCCAGACCAGAGCACTTGAGAAGGGAGTGAGTTTACTAAGAACAAAGAGCAGAGAGAGAGAGCGGGCACTGAGAACGCAGCTGGCTGTCAACTCCTGACAGACCAGGAGAGTTGACAGTGTTCATGAGTGTTCATGAGCCAGCTTTTATATCAAGACAAAGAAAATTCCTGCCGGAAGGTTGGCATTAGGTGATTGGTTGGGATGCTATAGGGTGTTTACTGGAGTGGGCATCTTTGCTTAATTGGGAGTCCGGAGGGTTGTTAGTGATTATCAGGGCCTTTTGACAAGGCTACAAAGGGGCTCAGTCAGCTTTGGCGGTGACCTTGGTTCTGGGCTCTGCTTCTGTGGCCTTGGTGCAAGACCTCACACATGTGACCTGGGGCAGCACTCAGCAAGTTCCTCTTTTTAAAGTATTTATTTATGCATTCGGCTGTGGTGGGTCTTAATTGTGGCACACAGGCTCTAAAGCTCGCAGGCCCAGTAGTTGCAGCACGCAAGCCTAGTTGCTCCAGTGTGTGGGATCTTAGTTCCTCGACCAGGGATCTAATCCACGTCCCCTGCATTGCAAGACTGATTCTCAACCACTGGACCACCAAGGAAGTCCCACAAAGAAAGTTTCTGATGCACCTCGGAGTGTCCCGTTAATGCCTAATCTCAATGTTGATTCTAAACCAAGTCTTACCCCCGAGAAGGCTGAGAACCTTTTCTGCCTGCTGTTCCACTCCCCATTGGAATCATCTGGATAATTGCCAGCAGTTGTCCTTAGTCAGGGGCTTCCCAGGTGGTGCAGTGGTAAAGAATCCCCCGCCAATGGAAGGAAACTCAGGAGATGTCGTTTCAATCCCTGGGTTGAGAAGATCCCCTAGAGAAGGAAATGGCCACGCACTCCAGTTTTCTTGCCTGGGAAATCCCATGGACAGAGGAGCCTGACGGGCCACAGTCCATGGGGTCACACAGACAGAGGAGCCTGGCAGGCTACTTTGTGTAAGAAACACACACACACTCTCTGCCTGTCTCTGTCTCTTTCTCCGTGTGTGTCTCTCACTGTATCTCTCTCTTTCTGTTTCTTTCTCTCTGTCTCACTGTCTCTCTCCCTCCCTCTGTCTTTCTCTTCTGATCTGAAGAGGAGGAGGACTGTGCCTAGGAAAACATTCGCTTCTCATTGGAGACGCAGCAGATGCTCTGTGCAGACGCTGCTGTTGTCTCTGATACTGCAGCTGGTGTGGTGATGGCATCTCTGTGGGCAGAGTGGGTCTCAGGACCCAGTCCCTGTTACTACAGACTCAGGAGCCCCTGGTCCATCCTGAGTAACTCTTACCTGCACAGAACTCTGGAGCAAAGAGCCAGAGTCAGGTGAGTGCTTCTTTATGCTCCACCGCTAAGCAAAAGACAGAGGGGGTCTCCAACAGGAGAGAACATTGGAGCTGTGTTTGGGCTGACATTGGGCAGGACACGTGCTGACCCTGCCCCCTGAGCACACCCCGGCTCCGGCTGGATGGAGGGATGATTGGGGAGCAGATCGTGGGGTTTCCAGTGGGGCTTTACTGAGCAAAAATTCAAGTGAGAGATTTTTTTTTTTTTTGCTAACATAAAAGGTTTTATGGGATTTATTGAAAGTACCATATAAAACCTAGCTTTTTGGAGTCCCTGGGAATTTGCAGGTAATTATAATTCAGAGGAGAGCTCAAAATGAATGAATGTTTGTATTTCCTCTGTCGTGAGAGATGCTGGGGAAGAGAAGGAGGGGAGGCTCCCTGTGTGCAGAGACGGAGGGCAGAGCATCTGTGAGTGGGTAAGGAGAGCAGTGCTCATCCTCACATGGCTCTCAGCGTATTAGGAAGACAGGGGAGAAAGGAGTAAAAAACAAAACAAAGTATGAATTTTGTTTTGAGACTAACAGAGCGGCTTGGTCGTGCTGATTGAGGATGACCAGCAGGTGTGTCTGGGCAGGTGAAGCCCGCTGGGCTGGAGTGGGAGAAGGAGCGAGGAGAGTGAAGTGGTGGGAGGGGGGTTCCAGGAGGAGGGAGAATGTGAATCGCTGGGATGAAACCAAAACGTGTTTCCTGCTTTTTCGAGGGCAATTAATTCAGCCGGATCTAGACAGGAACGGAAGACAGGATGGAAGTGAGCTGCTGAAAGTCTTAGGTGCCTGACCGAAGGTTGCCCTCCCACGTGTCCCTACCAGTCGTAAGTAATGAAACATTTTCTTCTGAAAGAGGAAAAAAAACTCTTGGTTTCACTGATCTGTTTTATTAGTTCTCTGGTCTTTATTTCATTCACTTCTGCTCTGATTTTTAGTATTCCTTTCCTTCTGCTAACTTTAGGCTCATTTCTTCTCTTACAGTTCCTTGAAGAATAAAGTTAGCTTGTTAAGTATAAAGTTAATTTGTTAACAAGTTAGCTTGTTAATTTTCCTTTACAAAAAATGTTATTTATTTTAAATTTTAGGGGAAAAACCTCCAAACTTCTCATTGTCAGTAAATAGAGACAAAGCATGTAATACAGGGCTAAAATAATACCCACAGAACCTGAATTTGTCTAGAAATAAGTAACAGTAAAGTGCTGTTTTCTTTGTGGACTTTCTCCCCAAAAACCTAATTAGTTCACCTTGAAAAATGTTTTGTATTCTAATTTGTATTTATGTTGGAGCTCTATATAAGAAAGATCTTGCTGTTTTTGAAAACTTAAAAAACAAGTTTAATATGTAGTCAGTTTTTACTGTAGTGGTCAGTTCTGTTAGATATATTCTTATTGTTATGCTATAGAGCAGCAGTCTCCAACATTTTGGGGCCTGGATTTGTGGAAGGCAATTTTTCCAGGGACTGGGGAGTGGGATGTTTCTGGATGATTCAAGTGCATTCATAACAACAACTGGAAAAACTGTGCTGATGGGCACTTAATATTCAACAAGTAAATTCACTTAATTTTTACCATTCTGAGGGCTTTTTTTTTTTTTCCTGTTTATGGCTCCCCTTGCTGAGCAAATGCTTTTAAAGTCAACGAGGCCCCATTTGTTTAGTTTAGTTTTCCATTACTCTAAGAGGTAGACCAAAAACAGTTGTGATTTCTGTCCAAGCATATTACACCTATATTTTCCTCAAGAGATTTGGATTACTGGCCGTCTATTCAGCTCTTTAATCAATGTGGAGTTTCTTTTTCTCTCTGGAGTGTCTTAATTTCATTCACTTTTTACTTGAGGAACCTCCCGGCTGTTCTGTGTGCTGGCTGTTAACAATCGACATTGCCAGCACCACTGTAGGAGGGTTCCCTTCTCTGCACAACCTCCCCAGCATTTATTGGTTTTAGACCTTTTGCCGATGTCCATTCTAACCTGTGTGAGGTGATACCTCATTGTAGTTTTGATTTGCATTTCTTTTAAGATTTCACAATGTTGAAATATATCCATGTGATTTTTTAGAAAACAGTGAGAGTCAAACTGACCTCCCGAGATCGTCCTCTTGACAGTCTGCTCTGTTTTGAGTTCTTTCTCCGTTACCAACCCAGGGACATTTGTTGAGGGCTGGTGTATTTTACTGACAGCCCCACAGACGTGGTGAATATTAAGTGCCTATGAGAACAGGTCTTTCAGTTGTTGTTACCAACAGTGGCCACAAGGCGGCAGCACTTCTTAATGCTCCACTGTTTTTCTTTTGCAATTTAGCGTCTATTTTCTATTGGAGAAGAGCTGATTTCCAACGTTGTGTTTGTTATAGGTATACAGGAACTTGATTTAGTTATATATGAACGTTTATCTGGTTTTTTTCAGATTCTTTTCCCATATCGGTTCCTTCCATGTGTTCAGTAGACTTCTGTGTGCTAGTCACTAGGTCCTTTTGGATTCTCTAGTTGATAAGTACTCAGTTCAGTTCAGTCGCTCAGTTGTGTCCGACTCTTTGCGACCCCATGAATCGCAGCACGCCAGGCCTCCCAGTACTATGTGTATGTTAATCCCAACCTCTTAATGTCTCCCTTCCCCTACCTTTTTAAAAAATAAAAAAGAACTATAAGTGGGTTTTCTAAGCCTGTGAGTTTGTTTCTGTTTATAAATTAGTTCGTTTGAATGAAATGACAGATTCCACCTGTAAGTGACAAGACATTTCTCTTTCCCTCTCTGACAGACTTCACCCAATATGATAAGTCTCTTGATCCATCCACGCTGCGGCCAATGGCGTATTTTCGTTCTTTTTGAGGGCTGAGTGTATTCCAGTGTACAGAGGAGTAGTTACTCTTCATTTGTCTATGGATGGACATTTTGGTTGATGCTGTGTCTTTGATATTGTCAATAGGGCTGCCCTGAAAAGAGGGATGCACGTGTCATTTAAAATTAATCTTCCTTCTGGATCTAAGGCAAGGAGTGGGCTTGCCAGATCACGTGGTAACTCTATAGTTAATGTTTAAAGGAACCTCCATACTGTTTTACTTCATGGCTGCACACCACCCATTTACTTCCCGGCCCAAAGTGTAGGATTCCCTGTTCCCTTCGCCTTCACCAACATTTAATCTTTGTAGATCTTTGAGAAGATGGACATTCTGAGGGGTGTGAGGTGATACCTTGTTGCCATTTTGATTTGCATTTCTCCAGTAATTAGTTATGCTGAGCATCTTTTTTGGTGCTTTATGGCTATCTGGATGCCTTCTTTGGACAAATGTCCATTTAGATCTTTGGCCCATTTTTCTGCTGGGTTGATTGTATTTTTGGTATTGAGCTGCATGAGCCAATTGCATGTTTTGGAGAGAAATTTCTTGTTTCTAAATTCAGTTGCAAACATTTTTTCCCCCTCATTCCCAGTTTTTTTTAAGTTTGGTTTACGGTTTCCCTTGCAATGCAAAAGCTTTTGAGGTTAGAGGCTCTTTTGTCGAGTTTTGTTTAGTTTTTCATTATTTTAACAGTGGATTTGTTAGGAGAAGCATGCTGACTGAAACCACCCACCCTGGCCAGGCACCATAGTAACTATTTGCATGAATTGTTTTACGACAGGAGGTCCTGGTAAGGAACATGGAACTTATAAGCCACCCCCAACCAGAAGAATTCAGGAAAGATCAAAAGGAGACACCTCATATCTGACCACATCCCAGAATCCTTCTTGCTGGCATCCATCTTGGCTGAACAAGGCATGCCTCACTAGGAAGGACTCTGGGTCAGAATGATTGGCTAAAGACAACCCGGACACTAATCCCATCACCATAACACCCGAGACCGCAAGCCTTGTGACAGAGCTGCTCTCCTGGGTTCCCTTACCCTCCTGCTCTCCAGCCGGGTGCCCTTTCCCAAGAAAATCTCTTGCTTTGTCAGCGCATGTGTCTCCTCAGACAATTCATTTCCGAGTATTAGACAAGAGCCCAGTTTCGTTCCCTGGGAGGGGTCCCCCTTCCTGCAACGGATCCAAAAGGGCTTGCTGCTGTTTATGTCAAAGTGTGTTTTCCCTATAAATCCCTCAAGAGGTTTAGAGTAATTGTCCCTCTGTTTAGCTCTTCAGTCATTTTCGAGTTATTTTTTTCTGTTGGGGGATAGGGAGTGTCATAATTTCATTCACTGTTTTCTTGTTTAAGGAGGCTCCACCCTCTCCTCTGTATGGACTTTTAACAATTTACATTGACAACATCAGTGCAAGAGAATTCCCTTTTCTCCAAAACTTACCAGCCTTTATTGTTTGTGGACTTTTTGACAAAGGTCATTTTGACCAGTGTGAGGTGATTCCTCATTGTAGTTTTGATTTGCATTTCTATACGATTTTAGTGTGTGGAGGCTTTTCATATGATTTAAAAAAAATAACAACAAAACAGTGTAAAACTGACCTGTGGAGATTGCCCTCTTGTCGTCTGCCCTCTTTTGAATTCTTTTTCCAGGACCTGCTTGAGGACATTTGTTGAGGACAGGTGTTTTTTTCCTTACATTCTCGCAGGCCTGGTGAAAACAAGTGTCCAAGTGAAAGTGAAAGCCGCTCAGTCGTGTCTGACTCTTTGCGACCCCATGGACTATACAGTCCATGGAATTCTCCAGGCCAGAATACTGGAGTGGGTAGCTGTCCCCTTCTTAAGGGGATCTTCCCAACCCAGGTTTCCCAGGTAGCAGGTGGATAAGTGTCCCAAGAGCAGAGGTTTTTCAGTGGCTGATACTAAAGTGGCCAGAAGGGGCAGCATTTCTCCCTGCTCCAGCTGTGGTTTTTGTTTTGGTTTAGAGTTTATTTTCTATTGAAGTAGAGTTCATTTCCGATGTTGTGTTTGTTTTAGGTACAGGAACCTGGTTTTGGTATACATGAACATATATCTATTTTGGAGGGAGGAGGTCTTTTCCCATATAGGTACTTTCAGTGTATTCAATTGGAGAAGGCAATGGCACCCCACTCCAGTACTCTTGCCTGGAAAATCCATGGACAGAGGAGCCTGGTAGGCTGCAGTCCATGGGGTTGCTAAGTTGGACATGACTGAGTGACTTCACTTACACTTTTCACTTTCATACATTGGAGAAGGAAATGGCAACCCACTCCAGTGTTCTTGCCTGGAGAATCCCAGGGATGGGGGAGCCTGGTGGGCTGCCATCTATGGGGTCACACAGAGTCAGACACGACTGAAGCGACTTAGCAGCAGCAGCAGCAGCAGTGTATTCAATCAGTTCAGTTCAGTCGCTAAGTCATGTCTGTCTCTTTGCAACCCCATGGACTGCAGCACGCCAGGCTTCCCTGTTCATGACCAACTCCCAGAGCTTGCTCACACTCATGTCCGTGGATGCCATCCAACCATCTTATCCTCTGTTGTCCCCTTCTCCTTCTGCCTTCAATCTTGCCCAGCATCAGGGTGTTTTCAAGTGAGTCAGTTCTTCACATCAGATGGCCAAAGTATTGGAGTTTTGGCATTACTATCAGTCCTTCCAATGAGTATTCAGGACTGATTTCCTTAAGGATGGACTGGTTGGATCTCCTTGCAGTCCAAGGGACTCTCAAGAGTCTTCTCCAATACCACAGTTCCAAAGCATCAATTCTTCGGAGCTCAGCTTTCTTTATGGTCCAGCTCTCACATCTATACATGACTACTGGAAAAACCATACCTTTGACTAGATGGACCTTTGTTGGCAAAGTAACGTCTCTGCTTTTTAATATGCTGTCTGGGTTGGTCATAGCTTTTCTTCCAAGGAGTAAGCATTTTTTAATCTCATGGCTGCAGTCACCATCTGCAGTGATTTTGGAGCCCAGGAAAATAAAGTCTGTCACTGTTTCCACTGTTTCACCATCTATTTGCCATGAAGTGATGGGACCAGATGCCACGATCTTAGTTTTCTGAATGTTGAGTTTTAAGCCAACTTTTTCACCCTCATCTTTCACTTTCATCAAGAGGCTCTTTAGTTCTTCTTTGCTTTCTGCCATAAGGGTGGTGTCATCTGCATATCTGAGGTTATTGATATTTTTCCTGAAAATCTTGATTCCAGCTTGTGCTTCATCTAGCCCAGCATTTCTCATGATGTACTCTGCATCCAAGTTAAATAAGCAGGGTGACAATATACAGCCTTGATGTACTCCTTTCCGAATTTGGTACCAGCCTGTCGTTCCATGTCCAGTTCTAACTGTTGCTTCTTGACCTGCATATAGATTTCTCAAGAAGCAGATTGGGTGGTGTGGTATTCCCATGTCTTGAAGAATTTTCCACAGTTTGTTGTGACCCACACAGTCA